>NC_052353.1:63206314-63281953 GCF_009727055.1 Benincasa hispida
TTACGGCGGGGGCCTCTGGTGAGGATTTTGCGAGGAACTCGAGGAGCTTCTTCAAAGTGTAGAGGTTGCTGTAAATGCAGAGGCACCATGAGAACCATTAAATAGGCTGTTATAAATTAAAAGTAACTGCATGGTTGGCTCTGCTATTCTCTTTGCTCAGAGTGGATTCGTAAAAGAATATTGCTTGAATGTTTGATTCAGCACCTGCGTGTCATCGCAATACTGCATTGAACCTCTGTGGGCTCTCTTGTACCTCGCCGTTTATTCATGTGTGTGGCGCAGAAAGAATCTTCAGATTTGATAGAGAGAGAATAAGAGAACGCATCTCTGCTAGTTCGTAGCAAGGGTTGTGGTGGTGGGATGCATCTTGCGATTGTTTCTCACATCAATGGTTTGAGGTTGAGCAAAAGTTCCTTCACCTTAAACCGTTGTGGTCTCAACATGCAACGATGAGGAGAAAAAATGCGGTGGAGATGGAGGGGAGGAAGATGCGCTAGGAGTGCGTTGGATGATTCGGGAGCGAGTGAGAAGAATATTTTGTAAAGTGTTCAAGAGTGGGAGAAGGGTTCTCTGCTGGTGGGCTTAGGAGGCGAATAACTATAAGGTAAGGAGTCAAGAGTAATTTGGTCTTGCGTTGATTGCTCTTGGAAATTTCCCTTGCCTTTGTCATCTTTGCTGTTGTTTCTCTTCGGCTTTGGTTGCTGGGCGCATTTCAAATCGATAAGGGACCATTTAAATGGAAGCTCAGGGTAATGAGGAGAGTCCTTGAGAAGCAATTCTCAAGATCTTTTTGTTGATAAGACCATGGACTTCCGGTATTGGCTCTTCTTCAATACCTACATCCAAGAGAGGCATAACGCTCGAAACCATCCAAGGAAAGAATAATACTAGCCTCTCACACAACCCATAAAACCTCAAATTTTCTTTGCGATCAATTGGTTCACATCGATCGGAAATAACCACCGCGCTATGCAATATGCGGCCATTAACTTGATCCCTTGAAAACTGTTTTGTCATGCAATGTGAGGATAGTAGCCTTTTCACCAAGTAAACCCAATGACACCTTCAGGAAGCAGTTTGTTGGACGTAAGGTTTCAATGCCTTACAAAGATACCGACCACTGAGTGCTCGATTGTGTTAATATTTCTCAGCATATTCTCCATTTGTTTCTTCTTCGGGATCACAAATAATTTTGTACCCGCACATCTGGGATGTCCTTCATCTTATATAACTCGTTAAATGTCCCTTGCGCTGAATGGCATTGTACCCCTTCTTATGATCACCGAATCTTTGGTGCCATGAAGTCGTCCATTGTAAAAAGCTCTCACTACCCTTGGAATTATGATGGATGGGCAAACTGGTAGAATGTCTCCCATCCATGCTTCAACAACAACACTTGTAACTAAATCCAGTAGTGGCATTGACGCAGGAGAAACCCATTTCCAATCATCATGTCATCATTCTCCTTCTTTTTGATGGGCGTCCTTTGGTCAACGCACGCTCACTACTTTAACTTTCTCTTTGCCCTTATCTTGTGCCAACGCAAGGCGGGACCTTGTCTTTGTTTCCGTTCCCATTCCTTGTGCTGATCTTCTTCTTCCCTTTTCCACTCCGCAACTTCTTTTCTTTATTCTCTCTAATGTGCTACACATTTTCTTTGTGTCGTTCTCCTTTCTTCCTTCTTCTTCTTTTTTTCCTCTTCTTCTTCTCTCATTTATTTTTCAAAATTGCTCCAAGGCCAACAATATACATTATTCATCCTCGAGCCTTTTTCTCTCTTCTTCTGCCAAAATTGCATTTGTTATAGCGCACTTTCTCATCTTGGAGTTTTCTTTTCAAAATTGCCCTGCTGTGATGATTTGTTGCACTCGTAACATCTTTTCTTGTTTTTTCTCTTCTTCTCTTTTTCTCCTTTCCTTCTCTTCTGCTAGACTTTTTCCCAAAATTGTGGGTCACTTGTTGACCCTTGCGGTGCATTCTCTTGCGACGCCGCGTTAAGAGGGTGATGTCTGGATCCTCTCGGTCGTTAGTCGCAACCGTTCTGATATGCGTTGATGCCTCTTAGGTTGCGTTGATTTTTTATTGTGTTGACACCCCCTCTTCCACCCTTGCGGTGGTGGATTCTCCGTCGACATTCGGGCTTTCTGCCCTCTTCCTCTTTTTTCCTTCTTCAGGCGTTTCTCTTCTCGCCTGCGCTCCCTCTTTCACTCGACTTCTTTCTTTCTTCTCATTTTTTCCTTCTTTGGCGGGCCTCTTTATCTTCTCCTGCCCACTTCTCCTTGCACTTTCTTTTCTTCTTCCCTCAGCCATTTTCGACAACTTATTTCGCTTCCACCTCCTCCAAAGCGACCCTGATGGGTCCCTCATAGGATCCTGTTTGAATAGTTTCCTTAGGATCTGAAACGGCCAGGGCGTTTCTCCGCCAAGTTTCCTTCATCTCCTCCTCCGAAACAGGTTGATTAACAACTCCAGCTTTGGGTAGCCCTCCTCCTTCTCCATGTTGCTCAGGATGCTCCAAACACTTCTTTGTCATCTCTTCTTTCTTCTCACTTTTCGATGACAATGCTGGGAGTGGGGCACTCTCCGTGCTCAACCCCCTCTCGGATTTGGAGTGGTTTGGCTATGAAAGGTTTCGCCAAGGTTTCCAACGATTCTTTGGATGGCTTCGGCTAGGCGGCGAGGACGGCGGCTTGCTGCGAGGAATGTCCGCTCCCTTGCGGTGACTTGGGCTGGGGAAGGTGATGAAGGTAGGAAAGATGAATGTGAGGTCTGCTTGGCCATGATTCTGGTGATTGGAAAAGTTGGAAAAAATTCTTTGGGTCTTAGGAAGAAATTTCGAAGGTTGGGTATGCAGAGGATTTGCTTAGGGTTTTCTTTTTCACAAAAGATTTAAATAGACTCCTCGGACAAGAGGAAGGAATTTATTAGGTTGGGCCTTGATGGGCCCAACGCAAATTCTATGTGGCAGCTTTGAGGGACTCAAAAAGCCTGCCGCTGCGCTCCTTGCATTTATGAATTAACAGAAAAGGACGTCCTTTCATCTGCTAAGTCATCATTTCCTTGGAAGCCTAAGCGATTGAGACTACTCTCTCGCAAAAGAATTTCTTTTTGTATTTTATTCGGACGGCCGCAAGTTAAAGATTAACGTAATGCATCCGTTAAAGCAAATGCATATTTACAGAGGATGGGCAACAACACATGCATTAGCAACAACACACCCCTCAACTAAGAGCATTTCTGGAGGACGGGTGCATGGTATTTCTACCAGCGTAACACTACCTCACACATAGTGCATTTTCACTAAGGACGGGCGCAAAAATACACATGCACGCAACACACCCCTCAGCGCAATGCATTTGAGTAAGATGGACGCAAAGTGTATCCTATCAACACAAGATGCACCCATCATCGCAAAGCTATACCGGATGTTTATTAAAGTTTATTATTATTATTATTATTATATTATTTTTAAAATTCATCAACAATGTAGATGTTCATTTCTTTTAAGTCATCATTCATCGAGAATTAAGAACAACGCAAACTATAGTAGAAAGTAAGAAAATTGAACAAGGCGTGAAAATAACGCAATTTAATTAAATTGAAAGTAAATTCATAAAGCAGTAAAGCTATTTTAAGAAAGATAGAAATAACGCAATGCATAAATCAGTAAAGGAAAGCTCTAAAGAAAGCATTAAACATAGATGTAGGGATGCTGATTGAGAGACGTTTTTCAAGAGTTACCGCAATAGCATCCTGCAAGATGTCAATCCTGCTTGCCTAAGTCGATGGTCTCCATGCGTTGATTTCATTGGTTCCTAGTGACTGACCCACCTCATTGCCTCATCCCGCAGTTATACGGAAAAGATATAATCTAATTCCTTCGAGAGTCACACCAGGTATGGAGAATGTTTGCACATTTCTACGAAGCTGTTCAATAAGCAATGTGGTTTTCTCTATCCGATTTTGGATCATTTGAAGCATGACCGGCTTTATCTCAAAACCTTGCATTCTCTAACAACCGTGGTGTCTGAAATTCCAGGCGAGAAGTTATAAAGATTCAGCGCTGCATAGTTCATCATAGGGATGTTAGCGGTCGACAACAAGAAGAACAAGGTCTTGCACTAGCCATTTACCCCCTTGATTCCCATCGGGCCTCTCATTATTATTTGCCATTGTTCTTCTTCGCGTAATTTGGTTCTGATGTGCTCTTTCACAAAAATACACCTGATCTCTGGGTCAGCTTAGAATTTCTGGATCAGTTCTAGTACTCATAAACCGTCATCTGCTTTGCGATAAACAGACAGTCCAACAGAAGTCTGTCTGCAAAAATACTTACAAAAGTATTCAACATCTAAAACTATTATCAATCCCCGGCAACGGCGCCATAAACTTGTAAGGATACAAATGGAGTGTTATGTTGTGTGAGTTTTTGTATCGCTTTACACACTACTGATTGATGAATGATAATTTATTCTTTATTAACTCTAAAGCATGACTTGTGACTGAAATGAATGATGTTCTATATGCGCTCAAGTGTTTTACAATAAAGACAATTTTATGCGATATCTACTTTGTAAGTGTATGCGTTGATAGTGAATACACTCATAGAATGCGATGAAGTAGTGTGTGTCACAAGTTTCCTTGCGCTAAAACCAGTATAATTCCAACACAATTTCTCAGAGTGATCCGAGGTGAAACAGGGGATTGTTTTCATTAAATGCGATACTAATGTGTATATGTGACCGATTTTAAATAATGAATAAATAATTTTGGTTGTATAGAAATATAAATTGCGTTGAAGTAAAAAATGCATTGATAAAGTAGAAATGCGTTGTTAAAATAAAGATGCGTTGATAAGTTAAAATAGTTATAAAGTAAATTCCTAACTACTATGAATACATGATACGTGATAACGTGATACAGGGGTCGAGGACTGACTGTGAAGTTGTACAAAAAGAATCGATGAAATCAATGGTAAGTCTTATGAATGAGGCAGAAAGAGAAAGAATAAAAAGTAAAACATACACAAGTTCATCAATTGCGTTAAAGGACACAACTAAGGTTTCCGCTTTCCCTTGGCGACACCTTTCAGTGATCAGCCGTGTTCCCATATGTCTACTGGTGAAACAGAGATGAACATGAAGAATGAAAGGTTATTTCCATCTCTAAAATACTTTCTCGCTTTAGTTAATGCATTCTTTTAACCTTCTCTCGATAAGCGGAATAACATCTTCACTTCTGCTCTCACAGGTGAAGATGCCATTGAGCATGCATTTTAGCTAAACTTAATTGATCCCTTGACACAGATTGACTCACTCGCTTAATTCTTGCTATTTACCCCAGGGATTAAGAACACATCATGGAGAAAATGATGATAAATGTATGGAAAGAGACAGAAGATGATAACAATGACGATATAACTATTTAATTCCAAAAATTCTAACGTTTGATACATGTTTTGAATAAGGGATTAAAGAAGATGAACACAGAATTTGAATTAGAGAATAGAAAAAAATACAGAAAGAGTGTCACGTCTTGAACACAGATCCCGATCGAAGACTTGCGCTTGCCGCGTATGAATGGGTGAAGAAGGAAAGCTTCCCTCTCAGGGCTTGCTTTCCCGATAGAATTGATCTTTTGCATAGAGCTTCAGCTTCGAGAATCGGAAGAATCTTTGCTTGGATTCATCTCTCAGCCTTGTCTCTCGTTCTCCCAGATTTACTGTGTAATCGCTTCAGACCAACCTCTCTCCCCGTATCAATATATGCATGTATCCGTATCTGTATGTATCTGTACGCCATCTCTATATTTTGAGGAACTATTTATAGCAAGACTGAATTTGTGGTCCCTACTGTCTAATTATGGTAGTTCCTAAAATGGCAGAATGGAAAATTCCTTTCTATTCATGATCAATCCGTTAGAATGCACAACTAGAAAGTTGTACACTTGTATAGAATCGTTCCACGAATGCGTGGCTCTTCACATTCTTCGATCTATCATCGTATGCGGTGTTGTTTTTTATTACGGCAGAGCTTGAAATGCGTTGATCGCTAAAGCTCTTGATCGATTGTGTCTGCGCCGTCATTCTGGTTATCACTCTTCGTTCTTGATTGAATGGCGTATGCGATGTAGAACATTGTACATTTTATCTTCGATCCATTAACGCATGCGGTAGGTATCCGTGGGAACTCGTTAATGTCCCTTGCGCTGAATGGCATTGTACCCCTTCTTATGATCACCGAATCTTTGGTGCCATGAAGTCGTCCATTGTAAAAAGCTCTCACTACCCTTGGAATTATGATGGATGGGCACTGGTAGAATGTCTCCCATCCATGCTTCAACACAACACTTGTAACTAAATCCAGTAGTGGCATTGACGCAGGAAAGAACCCCATTTCCATCATCATGTCATCATTCTCCTTCTTTTTTGATGGGCGTCCTTTGGTCAACGCACGCTCACTACTTTCAACTTTCTCTTTGCCCTTATCTTGTGCCAACGCAAGGCGGGACCTTTGTCTTTGTTTCCGTTCCCATTCCTTGTGCTGATCTTCTTCTTCCCTTTTCCACTCCGCAACTTCTTTTCTTTTATTCTCTCTAATGTGCTACACATTTGCTTTGTGTCGTTTCTCCTTCTCTTCCTTCTTCTTCTTTTTTTCCTCTTCTTCTTCTCTCATTTATTTTTCAAATTGCTCCAAGGCCAACAATATACATTATTCATCCTCGAGCCTTTTTCTCTCTTCTTCTGCCAAAATTGCATTGTTATAGCGCACTTTCTCATCTTGGAGTTTTCTTTTCAAATTGCCTGCTGTGATGATTTGTTGCACTCGTAACATCTTTTCTTGTTTTTTCTCTTCTTCTCTTTTTCTCCTTTCCTTCTCTTCTGCTAGACTTTTCCAAAATTGTGGGTCACTTGTTGACCCTTGCGGTGCATTCTCCTTGCGACGCCGCGTTAGAGGGGTGATGTCTGGATCCTCTCGGTCGTTAGTCGCAACCGTTCTGATATGCGTTGATGCCTCTTGAGGTTGCGTTGATTCTTTTTATTGTGTTGACACCCCCTCTTCCACCCTTGCGGTGGTGGATTCTCCGTCGACATTCGGGCTTTCTGCCCTCTTCCTCTTTTTTTCCTTCTTCAGGCGTTTCTCTTCTCGCCTGCGCTCCCTCTTCTCACTCGACTTCTTTTCTTTCTTCTCATTTTTTTCCTTCTTTGGTCGGGCCTCTTTATCTTCTCCTGCCCACTTCTCCTTGCACTTTCTTTTCTTCTTCCCTTCAGCCATTTTCGACAACTTATTCGCTTCCACCTCCTCCAAAGCGACCCTGATGGGTCCCTCATAGGATTCTGTTTGAATAGTTTCCTTAGGATCTGAAACGGCCAGGGCGCTTCTCCGCCAAGTTTCCTTCATCTCCTCCTCCGAAGACAAGGGTTGATTAACAACTCCAGCTTTGGGTAGCCCTCCCTCCTTCTCCATGTTGCTCAGGATGCTCCCAAACACTTCTTTGTCATCTCTTCTTTTCTTCTCACTTTTCGATGACAATGCTGGGAGTGGGGCACTCTCCGTGCTCAACCCCTCTCGGATTTGGAGTGGTTTGGCTATGAAAGGTTTTCGCCAAGGTTTTCCAACGATTCTTTGGATGGGCTTCGGCTAGGCGGCGAGGCGGCGGCTTGCTGCGAGGAATGTCGCCTCCCTTGCGGTGACTTGGGCTGGGGAAGGTGATGAAGGTAGGGAAGATGAATGTGAGGTCTGCTTGGCCATGATTCTGGTGAGTGGAAAAGTTGGAAAAAATTCTTTGGGTCTTAGGAAGAAATTTCGAAGGTTGGGTATGCAGAGGATTTGCTTAGGGTTTTCTTTTTCACAAAAGATTTAAATAGACTTCCTCGGACGAAGGAGGAAGGAATTTATAGGTTGGGCCTTGATGGGCCCAACGCAAATTCTATGTGGCAGGCTTTGAGGGACTCAAAAAGCCTGCCCGCTGCGCTCCTTGCATTTATGAATTAACAGAAAAGGACGTCCTTTCATCTGCTAAGTCATCATTTCCTTGGAAGCCTAAGCGATTGGACTACTCTCTCGCAAAAGAATTTCTTTTTTGTATTTTATTCGGACGGGCGCAAGGTTAAAGATTAACGTAATGCATCCGTTAAAGCAAATGCATATTTACAGAGGATGGGCAACAACACATGCATTAGCACAACACACCCCTCAACTAAGAGCATTTCTGGAGGACGGGTGCATGGTATTTCTACCAGCGTAACACTACCTCAACATAGTGCATTTTCACTAAGGACGGGCGCAAAATACACATGCACGCAACACACCCCTCAGCGCAATGCATTTGAGTAAGATGGACGCAAAGTGTATCCTATCAACACAAGATGCACCCATCATCGCAAAGCATACCGGATGTTTATTAAAGTTTATTATTATTATTATTATTATTATTATTTTTAATTCATCAACAATGTAGATGTTCATTTTCTTTTAAGTCAATCATTCATCGAGAATTAAGAACAACGCAAACTATAGTAGAAAGTAAGAAAATTGAACAAGGCGTGGAAATAACGCAATTTAATTAAATTGAAAGTAAATTCATAAAGCAGTAAAGGCTATTTTAAGAAAGTAGTAAATAACGCAATGCATAAATCAGTAAAGGAAAGCTGTAAAGAAAGCATTTAAACATAGATGTAGGGATGCTGATTGAGAGACGTTTTTCAGAGTTACCGCAATAGCATCCCTGCAAGTGGTCAATCCTGCTTGCCTAAGTCGATGGTCTCCATGCGTTGATTTCATTTGGTTCTAGTGACTGAGCCCACCTCATTGCCTCATCCCGCAGTGTATACGGGAAAAGATATAATCTAATTCCTTCGAGAGTCACACCAGGTATGGAGAATGTGTTGCACATTTCTACGAAGCTGTTCAAATGAGCATGTGGGTTTTCTCTATTCCGCATTTTGGATCATTTGAAGCATGACCGGCTTTATCTCAAACCTTGCATTCTCTACAACCGTGGGTCTTGAAATTCCAGGCGAGAAGTTATAAAGATTCAGCGCTGCATAGTTCATCATAGGGATGTTGCGGTCGACAACAAGAAGAACAAGGTCTTGCACTAGCCAATTTACCCCTTGATTCCCATCGGGCCTCTCATTATTATTTGCCATGTTTCTTCTTCACCTAATTTGGTTCTGATGTGTTCTTGCACGAAAAATACACTTGATCTTTGGGTCAGCTTAGAATTTCTGGATCAGTTCTAGTACTCATAAACCGTCAGTCTGCTCTTCGCGATAAACAGACAGTCCAACAGAGATCTGTCTTGCAAAATACTACAAAAGTATTCAACACTAAACATTATCAATCCCCGGCAACGGCGCCATAAACTTGTAAGGATACAAATGGAGTGTTATGTTGTGTGATGTTTTGTATCGCTTATACACACTACTGATTGATGAATGATAATTTATTCTTTATCTAACTCTAACGCATGACTTGTGACTGAAATGAATGATGTTCTATATGCGCTCAAGTGTTTTACAATAAAGACATTTTATGCGATACTACGTTGTAAGTGTATGCGTTGATAGTGATACACTCATAGTATGCGATGAAGTAGTGTGTGTCACAAGTTTCCTTGCGCTAAAACCAGGTATAATTCCAACACAAGTTTCTCAGAGTGATCCGAGGTCGAACACGGGGATTGTTTTCATTAAATGCGATACTAATGTGGTATATGTGACCGATTTTAATAATGAATAAATAATTTTGGTTTGTATAGAAATATAAATTGCGTTGAAGTAAAAATGCATTGATAAAGTAAAATGCGTTGTAAAATAAAGATGCGTTGATAAAGTAAAATGAGTTGTAAAGTAAATTCCTAACTACTATGATACATGATACGTGATACGTGATACAGGGGTCGAGGACTGACTGTGAAGTTGTACAAAAGAATCGATGAATGCAATGGTAAGTCTTATGAATGAGGCAGAAAGAGAAAGAATAAAAAGTAAAACATCACAAGTTCATCAATTGCGTTAAGGACACAACTAAGGTTTCGCTTTCCCTTGGCGTACACCTTTCAGTGATCAGCCGTGTTCCCATATGTCTATGGTGAAACAGAGATGAACATGAAGAATGAAAGGTTATTTCCATCTCTAGAAATACTTCTCGCTTTAGTTAATGCATTCTTTTAACCTTCTCTCGATAGGCGGAATAACATCTTCACTTCTGCTCTCACAGGTGAAGATGCCATTGAGCATGCTTTAGCTAAACTTAATTGATCCCTTGACACAGATTGACTCACTCGCTTAATTCTTGCTATTTACCCCAGGGATTAAGAACACATCATGGAGAAAATGGATGATAAATGTATGGAAAGAGACAGAGAGATGATAACAATGACGATGATAACATTTAATTCCAAAATTCAACGTTTGATACATGTTTGTGAATAAGGGATTAAAGAAGATGAACACAGAAGTTGAATTAGAGAATAGAAAAAAATACAGAAAGAGTGTCAACGTCTTGACACAGATCCCGATCGAAGACTTGCGCTTGCCGGCGTATGAATGTGGTGAAGAGGAAAGCTTCCCTCTCAGGCTTGCTTTCCCGATAGAATTGATCTTTTGCATAGAGCTTCAGCTTCGAGAATCGGAAGAATTCTTTGCTTGGAGATTCATCTCTCAGCCTTGTCTCTTCGTTCTCCCGGATTTACTCTGTAAGTCGCTTCAGACCAACCTCTCTCCCCGTATCAATATATGCATGTATCCGTATCTGTATGTATCTGTATCTGCATCTCTATATTTGAGGAAGCTATTTATAGGCAAGACTGGAATTTGTGGTCCCTACTGTCTAATTATGGTAGTTCCTAAAATGGCAGAATGGAAAATTCCTTTCTATTTCATGATCAATCCGTTAGAATTGCACAACTAAAAGTTGTACACTTGTTAGAATCGTCCACGAATGCGTTGCTCTTCACATCTTCGATCTATCATCGTATGCGGTGTTGTTTTTTATTACCGCATGCGGTTGAAATGCGTTGATCGCTAAAGCTCTTGATCGATTGTGTCATGCGCCGTCATTCTGGTTATCATCTCTTCGTTCTTGATTGATGGGCGTATGCGATGTAGATACATTGTACATTTTATCTTCGAGCCATTAACGCATGCGGTGACTATTTTCCCACAACAGAGACTGAAACATTCTATTTGCCATCAAATGGTGTTAGTGGGTGTGTTTACGAAATTTCATAATTTTTGTATTTCTTAGCCAATTTTTATTCTATCGACGCAACTTTCCTTTTCTTTTTGCCACAATATCTAAATAAAACAGCATAAATAACTTGTATTTTTGCAAGTTATCACAACCTAAGGTATACGATTGTTGGAGATCTAACTAAGCGATCATTTAGATTTTTCGTAGTATTTACTAAACGATCGTTTAGCTAATGCTAAGTGATGGGGTAAACTATTTACTCTATCCCGTAGCGTTGGTTGCCCAATCGCGTAGGTGCTGGAGGTAGGGGATCGTTGTGGGAGCATGTGATGCTCATCGTTTAGTAAAAGGCACGTGTTAGACGATCATGTAGTTAGCAAGCCTCATCGTTTAGTTATTACTTACACGATCGCGTGTATAGATACGGAGGCGCTAGCTAAGCAATCACTTAGGCAATGGTGATTCGTTGCATCGTAGTCGTTTGGACGATCGCAGAAGGCGGGCATTGTGCAGAACGTGTTAAGCGATCACATACCTCAGGCTTCATTGCTTAGTAAAAGGTACACGGTCTTATAGTATTTGCTAACAATCGTTTAGCTCTAGAAGTGTTGGTAAGCGATTGAGCAAAGCATTTATTTTATCATGTAGACGATCATAGAGAGTTTAGTACACGATGGTTGGAGACGCAATGCTTTGTCCAAGCGGTTCAAGACCCGGTTCTCCTGTTTAAATCGGAGACTCCTTTTCTTTGTAATAGTTAGCTTTAATTTTGTGATTTTAAGGCAATTTTACCCGGTTCATCAACATTGGTTTATTATACATGTGATGTATAGTGCTTATATGCCAAAGTGTTTGACATATAGTTTAAAACCCACGTTAGGTTGTGCAATTATTCATACATCATGTATTATAAATGTTATAATCGAGCATGAAGAAATTACTTGAAAGCATGTGTATGCATCATGAAATATAAGAGTTATATTTTGCATGCAGTGAGCATTGTCATGCATCATCCTTTTATTATAAATTTTATAATCTAAGGGTGAATGGAAGTATGTTTTTCTTGTCTTATTGTTGTTTTGTATGAGTGTTATATAAAAGAAGTAGCAATGAGTGGACAATGCATTAAACATGACACTTAGGATGTTTATAATTGTAATGAATGTCTTGCATGTGTTAGCTTCACATTGTGGTGGTTGTTTTTATTTATAAGTGTTATAAAGGACCTAAAATCAATAATTCATAGTTGCATGCGGACTTAGGGTGAACTTAAGTTTTTTAAAAGGGTTTAAAAATTGGATTGAGTAGACCTAAGTTCCATTGGTTCTAAAGAGTTTAGTAACCTAGATTAATCTTTTAAAAACAATTTAATAGGATTAAATTGATTGGAATAAAATATTAAATTTGTTTTAAATCTATCTATAAAGGACCTTTTGTCTAAGGCGGGTTCTGGCTAGACTGTGGTTCTTTAGTTGACGAAAACGTAACACCCCTACCTAAGAACCTACCTGGAAAGGTGAATTAGATAGATTTTCAACAAGCATGCGACGATTTGGTCAAAGACTCCGTTAAAGAGTTTAATGGATGATGATCAAAAGTTGTTTCACTATCCAAGGTAAAAGTTACTCTTGAGCAAACCTAAAAGCACTTAGTTAAGATCCTTAGCCATATTTTTTCTAAGTAAAATAAACCCTAGGTTATAAAATACTCAATAGGAGGAGGAGATGTATATGATATGTCTATGATTCCACCCACGTTTCTCCCTATATGTTCATGTCGTGAGATTCATGCTTGGCCTCGTGGTGCCCTGGGAGCATCCCTCTTCGGATGGTATTTGCATGAGTCAATATCAAGGTGAACGGAGAGAGTATTTATAGTAAGTGGGTGAAAGATGTGTGTCAACATGTCCTATGGTCTCTGTCATTGGTTCACACCGTGAGATCATTCTGTACTCCCTCATGTCGCCTTGGAGTGTCCCCCTTTGGATGGGTTTTGTGCAGTTGGTCAAGATCAAGGTGAAATCCAGAAATGGATAGGGTCGCTTTAGGTTTTGCCTCAATTGAACTTTTTCCCTTCGGATTGACTTTTTGGGGTAGACCTCTAGGGCCTAAAATGGCGGGTCACACTTATAGGAGATTGTTAAGTAAGTTAATGATCTCTTGGTCAAATCAATGATGGCTAGTCGTTAGAGGAGCAAGAGTTGTTCTGGTATTAATGATTGGTTGAGATCTTCTCAATTCGAAGGAGGGATAACTAACCTCCCTTCGACAGCTTTTATCCTAAACCTTTGAAATGTCATTGCGAAACTAAATCACACAGGGTTCATATTAGTTTTGTTAAAACCTTATTAGATGTTGTTTTGTTTTACAACGAGTATTTTCTTAAAACCTAACGTAGGTCAATGTGTTTTTCTTTTCAGCAACTCGTTAGCATTTTTGTTTAGTGCTTTAATATGACTGATTACTTACAGTGGAAAGAATTGTGTGAAACGTCTATCATGGAAAACGACTCGATCCCACTACTCTCCAAAAGAGGAGACAAGACAGTAAATCTGATTTATTGGTCTTGGTGACGTGTCTGGTAGAGAATGATGATTCTGTCTGGATCCCAGATTCAGGTGCTACCAATCATGTCAGTTCCTCTTACCAATGATTCAATTCTTGGCAAATGTTGCTACAGGGAGAGGTTACTCTTCGAGTCAGTACTGGTGAGGTTATTTTAGTTGTTGCTATAGGCAGGCTGAAGTTATTTTTTGACAAGAAACGTTATATGTTACTGGTAATATTTTTGTAGTTCCTCATATTAAGAGGAACTTAATCTCGGTTTCTTGTCTCATTGAACAAGGCTATACCATCTCTTTTTCTGAGAATAAAGTGTTTATTTTCAAGAATGGAATGGAGATTGGTTATGGTTCAATGGAAAGTAACTTATATGTATTAAGGTCATTAGTCATAAAAGCCTGGTTTAACACTGAAATGTTCAATACGGCAACAACAGCTAAAAGACCAAAGGTTTCTCCTAAGGAAAAAGTCCATCTTTGGCATCTAAGGTTAGGTCACATCAACCTCAATAGGATTGAGAAGTTAGTGAAAAGTAGATTTCTAAAGAGTTTAGAAGAAAACTCTTTGCCAGTATGTGAATCATGCCTCGAAGGTAAGATAACCAAACGACCTTTTACTAGAAAAGGTTACAGAGCTAAGGAAGCCTTGGAGCTTGTGTATTCAGACCTCTGTGGTCTAATGAATGTTAGAGCTAGGGGTGGGTATGAATATTTCTTCTCTTTCATAGATGATTATTCAAGGTTCGGGTATCTCTACCTAATGCAACGTAAGTCTGAAGCCCTTGACAAGTTCAAGGAGTATAAGGTTGAAGTTGAAAACTTGTTAGGTAAGTCGATAAAAACACTACCATCTGATCGTGGTGGAGAGTATACGGACCTCAATTTCATAACTATATGATAGAACATGGGATTGCGTTCCAACTCTCGGCCCCTGATACACCTCAGCAGAATGATGTATCAGAAAGGAGAAACAAAACCTTGTTGGAAATGGTTCGGTCTATGATGAGTTATGCTCATCTTCCAGACTCATTTTGGGTTTTTGTAGTGGGGACTTCATGTTATATCCTGAACAACATTCCCTCGAAAAGTGTTTCTGAAACATCTTTTGAGTTATGGAGAGGCCATAAAGGTAGTTTATGCCACTTCAGGATTCGGGGTTGTTCGGCACATGTGCTATCAACTAACCCAAAGAAGTTGGAACTGCATTCGAAGGTTTACCTCTTTGTAGGCTACCCCAAGGAAACGAGAGATGGATGCTTCTATGATCCGAGTGAGAACAAAGTGTTTGTTTCTACAAATGCTATCTTCTTGGAAGAAGGCCACATGAGGGATCAAAAGCCATGGAGTAAGCTCGTTTTGCATGAGATCTCTAGTGAGACTGAGACTACAGAAGGTTTAACAAGAGTTGTTGAACAGGTCAATAGATCAACAAGAGTTGTTGAGGTCGGAACGTCTAGTTAACTAGCTCAAGAGTTAAGACTGCCTCAACGTAGTGGGAGGGTTATAAACCTACCGGATCCCTACATGGGTTTAATGAAACCCAAAACGTCATTATGAATGATGGGGTCAAGGATTCGTTGTCTTTTAAGAATGCAATGGAGGATGTTGACAAAGATGAATGGATTAAGGCCATGAACCAGGAAATGGAGTCTATGTACTTCAATAACGTCTAGAAGTTTGTTGATCCACTTGATGGGGTAAGATCTATTGGGTGTAAGTGGATCTATAAGCAAAAGAGAGGTGTAGATGGAAAGGTGCAAACCTTTAAGGCTAGACTCGTGGCAAAGAGTTATACCTAGGTTGAGGGAGTTGACTATGAGGAAACTTTCTCACCTGTTGTCATGCTCAAGTCTATCCGGATTCTCCTGTCCATAGCCACATTTTATGATTATGAAATATGACAAATGGACGTCAAGACTACCTTTCTTAATGGTAATCTTGAGGAAACCATCTATATAACTCAACTAGAAGGGTTCATAGTTCCAGATCAAGAGCAAAGAGTTCGCAAGCTTAATAGGTCCATTTAAGGGCTGAAACAAGCATCTAGATCTTGGAACATCAGATTGATACTGTTGTCAAGTCGTTTGGATTTTATCAGTATGTTGATGAGCCTTGTGTATACAAGAAGATCAACAACAACTCAGTAGCTTTCCTGGTACTGTATGTGGATGATATCCTATTTATTGGGAATGATATAAGGTATCTGACTGATATTAAGAAATGGCTAATTGCCCAGTTCCAAATGAAAGATTTGGGTGAGGCACAGTATGTTCTAGGGATCCAGATTATTTGGGATCATAAGAACAAACGGTTAGCCCTGTCTCAAGCATCATACATTGATCAAATGTTGATCAGGTACAGGATGCAAGATTCCAAGAAGGGTTTGTTAGCCTTCAGGCATGGAATTTTTTTGTCTAAGGATCAATGTCCTAAGACACCTCAAAAAGTTGAGGAGATGAGACGGATTCCCTATGCTTCTATTGTAGGAAGCTTGATGTATGCAATGTTGTGTACCAGACACGACATTTGTTATGCAGTAGGGATTATCACTGGACGGCGATCAAGATGATCCTCAAGTATCTTCGAAGAACGAGGGACTACATGCTCGTGTATGGAGATAAGGATATGATCTTTACAGGATATACGGACTCTAACTTTCAGACCGATCAAGATTCTCGAAAATCGACATTGGGGTCAGTGTTTACTCTGAATGGAGGGGCTGTAGTATGGCGAAGCATCAAGCAAGGATGCATCATGGACTACACTATGGAAGCCGAATATGTAGCCGCTTGTGAAGCAGCTAAAGATGTTGTTTGGCTGAGGAAATTCCTTTCAGATTTGGAAGTTGTTCCAAATATGGATTTGCCACTCTCTATTATGATAACAGCGAGGCTGTGACAAATTCAAAGGAACCTCGGAGTCATCGTCGAGGTAAGCACATCGAATGGAAATATCACCTAATCAAGGAGATTATGCATCATGGTAATGTGATCATCACGAAGATCACATCGGAGCACAAGGTTGCTTATCCCTTTACAAATTCCCTCACGGCTAAAGTGTTCGAGGGTCACCTAGAGAGTTTGAGTCTGCAGGACATGCGGCTTCTTGTCTAGGGCAAGTGGGAGATGATACTAGGGTATGCCCTAGTTTATTGTATATTGTACATTTTTATATCGTATTGTATATTAGTCTTCCGAGTCATTAGGACAAGTGGAAAATTGTTGGGATTAGTGTCCTAATTCTCCTGGAGTCTCGTTGTTTGTAATGATACACATTGTTTGATGAATAAAATAATTGTTATTTCATTCTGACTTTTACTCATATCCAATAAACAAAACTCATTGGTTTTCTTATGTAAACTTAAGCATGTCTATGTGATATACAAGTAGATCATGCCTTAAGTGATAACCTAAATAGTTCTATAGTATAAGGATTAAGGTGGGATACCTGATCCTGGTGATACTATGAATACGACCCACTTTGTAGAGGTTTGCAAGTGTTGTAAACTACTATAGATGGTAGATCCTGACCATTCATGTGAAGATGTGCGAGTGAGGATGTCCTATACAAATAGTTTGTATAAGACCTGGACTACGATATGACTAGACTCTGTATATAACATCGTTGATACTAGAGACTTACATCTCACCTAAACGATCATAGATGACACGACCTCAATCCTGAGTGTTTTGGGAACTCCTGCCTTTGAGGGCAGTTCTTTGATTAGTATGGGTGAGAGTGGCCAGATTGCCAACTCAACATGCCTACCTTTTTGGGGACTTGTCTGATCTGGGAGCTGGGAACTCAATCCACAAGATGGAATTTACTCCTTTCCCGAAGCAGGATAAGTAGAGAGATTGCTCCCTTAAGGGCTGATTCTAGGCCTTGAACATAATGGTCATAGCTTCTCTTTGGAAGAGAGAACTCAGTCATAGTAGGACTATGACTTATGTTCATTAGAGGGATCAGTGGTACTTAAGGAGTTAGATGTAACTACAGGGGCATAACGGTTGTTGGCCCAGGTGTACTGATGAGCGATCTATTAAGAGTTGTCACACTGCTAATTGGTTAAGATTAACACATAATATATATGTGGCAATGAGAGTTCAACTGTCGGTCTTTAGTGGAGTGCCTGACAATTAACTGATGGTGGATCCCATGACTAAAGCGTTTAGTCAACTATTCACGTACCATTGGAGCTTCGAGCTACAGGTCCATAAAGTCCCCTTGGTAGCTCAATGGATCCAGTTGAGGATCAGTTCTTGGTGTTGATTTGAAATGTTCAAATTGACAAGAGGTATTTTGATTATATATGATATGATCGGTATGGTATATGAGATACATCTAGTGGAGGATTAATGTAAATGAAATTTACATTAAGTACCATGGAATAGAAAAAGAACTATGGTTTATATGTTTCATGAGATAAAATATTAAAACTATAGATTATAAATATAGTATGATAAGTTGGTTATCATTTATATTTATAATAATATTAATTATTGGATAATTAAATCTTTTTCTCTAATAACCAATTGAGTGGGAGGTTATTGATGGTTCATGGTAACCGTAAGATAAAAGAAAAATTGTTTTCCGAATTTCAACAAGTTTTTTTTTTTTCAAAATTGATTTTGAGATTTTCCCTCTAAAAGAAAATCTCATAGGAGTTGTCAAGTAAACACGGATTTATTAAGTGACAGCTTGACTAAGGTAAATGATCGTGTAGTGTTTTGTAAGCGACAGACACGGAACTAAGCGATGAGCTAAACAATCGCTTAGCTTTTGCTAGACGATCGTTTAGCATTTTCTAAATGATTGGGCATCGACCTATATGATAAGTTCAATCATCTCCCACTTGCTCAATCGTTTACACAATTATTGAATCCTCCGTCTTTTGCCTCAAACCAAATCCACACAGAACCCACCCTCTAGATTATCACACCGAGAATACCAAGGTAGCCTTCTTGGTGGTGTCATACTCAACTCGACACCGTCGAGATTCATTGGAGTTCGTTCGTGCTGTTGGGATGTTCTGGACTGAGGCGATCTAGAGGACAAGTGTCGATGTTCGTGCTGTGTATCGATCGTGTTGTTCGAGCATTCAAGGTTGCTATGTTCGAGCGTTCATGATCGAGGGGCGTGGAGACGAGTCTACAAATGTGTGTAGAGATTTCTCTTCTTGATCATTTATAATTTCATGCTTTAATTTCTGTATTGAATGCACAACTGCATGTTTTTGTGTACGACTGTAATTTGTAATGTTCATACATGATTATAATTTGGAATGATCTTTTCCACTGCTCATGGAAATCCTCGTGATCGATTTCCTTCAAGAAGATAGTGAGGTACAAAGTCAGATGAGTGGTTAAGGGATGCAACTAGAAAAAAATTATTGACTTTGATAAGATCTTCTCTCCAGTGATTAAAATGACATTTATCATAACAGAGTTGAGTTTAGCAAAAAGTCTTGATATTGAGATAGAGTAACGTGATGTAAAAAACTGCTTTTTTATATGGTGACTTGCATGAAGAGACCTACATGGAACAACCTAAGGGATTTGAAGAAAAAAGGGAAAGATAAACTTGTTTACAAGTTGAAGAAAAGTCTTTATGGGCTTAGACAGGCACCAAGGCAGTGGTGCAAGAAATTTGATTCATTTATGATAAACAACGGTTACAAACGAACTATAACTAATTCTTGTGTGTATTTTAGAAAGTTCCCTACAGGTAACTGAAGGAACTCTAACAGGGAGAACCTTGAGTGGAAGCGGATCGACCAAATTCCATTTTTATTGAATACAAAGTTTACAGTAAAGAAACATCAAGATATACATTTAATTCTAAATTACAACATGCTTTAGAAAGAAAGGTTTTCGAGAAACCTCACCTTTGAAGACCTTTCTTCGTGTTTTTTTCCTCGAACGGATCACGAACTTCTTGAAGAATTTCTTCAAGATTAATCTCGAACAAAACCAAACACTACTACAATAGTTACCTTGGTATTCTCAGGGTGAAAACCCATGAGTGGTGGGCTTTGACTATTTTGGTTAAGAGGGAAAACTTCAGGTAAATGAGGAAGATAGAGAATGTTCACCAAACCAAGACAAAATCATAGAACACTTATATATTTTCTTTCTCAATCGTTCAACCACAACAACAACAAGAAGAAAATATTTTTCTTTTTAATCTCCTTGCCAAAATTAACCACCACCCACTTACGTGGGTGAAAAGAAAAGAAGGGGAAGGGAGTTGTAACTTTCTTCCTTATTAAAATAATAATAATAATAATAATAATATATAGATAAAATATGATAACTAACTAAACTATATATATATATATAATTATATATTAATATCAAATAGAACATAAAATATATAGTTTTAATATTGTATCACATACAATATAAACTATAGTTTCTTTTCTCTTTTACATGACATTTTATATAAATCTTATTTATATTAATTTAACAACTATGAATCCAATTCATAGAAACTATATTTTGAATCTTATTCAAATATTTATTTCCTCCCATTAAGCTATAATGTATCAAATACAATTATGACAATTATATCACATATAATTGAAACAACTTAATTATATCATATATAATTAAATCCCTCTATTAATTTGACAATTCTAATTAATCCAAAAACTTATTCTCAACTAAATCCTATTGAGCTACCAAAAGAACCTCATGGACCTGTAGTTTTGAAACTCCAACAGTATTGTGAATAATTAATTAAACTCTTTAATTACATTATTCACTTAATTAATTATTCACCATCCGTAACTATCGGACACTCCACTAAAGACCGATAGCTGCACTATTCGCATTATAGATATATTTTTGGTCCATTGGATATAAACCAATCAATAGTACGATAACCTTTCATAAATTACTCGTAAGTACACTAGGCCAAATTACTATTTTTCCCCTGTAGTTACATCTAACTCCTTAAGTACCACTGATCCTTCTAATAAACAATAGATCATAGTCCAATTATAACTAAACCCCTCTCGGACCAAGAGAAGGTGTGGCACCACATTGTTCAAGACTCAGAATCAGCCCTTAAGGGAGCAATTTATCTACTTACCCTGCCTCGGAGAAAGGAGTGAATTTCATCTTGTGTAGCTGTGTTCCCAGCTCCCTAATCAGATAAATCCTCAAAATAGTAGGCTTGTTGAGTCGACGATCTGGCCACTCTCACCTATACAAATCAAAGGACCGCCCTCATAGGCAAGCGATTCACAACTTACTCAGGATTCAGGTCATGTTACCTATTGTCATCCTGGTGAAATCTAAGTCTCTATTATGAACGGTGTTATATAATTAGACTAAACATTTCGTGGTCCGATCTTATACAAACTCCTCTGTATAGAATATCCCTGCTCGCATGTCTATACATGAATAATCAGGATCAGATTATTTATAGCACTTTACAACAATTGTAACACCTACAAAACGGGCCATACTCGTAGTGTCACTAGGATAAGATACCCAGCCTTATCCATCTACTACAGACCATTTAGGTTATCACTTAAACATGATCCAACCGAGTATCCACATACATGTTTAAGTTACAAAGATAACCTTGGATGTTAGTTTATTGGTTTGTGGTTAATGTACCTAAAATATCATATATTTTATTAAATACATAATGAATTTGTTCAACAATGTTTACAAACTATAGAACCCTATGAGATTTAGGGCATCAACCCCAACAGTAACTTCATCATTCTTCTTTTATATGTTGATGATATGTTGATAGTTGGAAAAACAAATGTAGATATGATTTAAAATTTGAAGAAAGATTTTTCCAAGCCTTTTGACATGAAAGATTTAGGTCCTACAAAACAAATATTAGGTATGGAGATTGTTCATGATAGGAAAACTACGAAATTGTGGTTATCCCAAGAGAAGAATTTTGAACGAGTGCCAGAAAGGTTCAATATGAAGCATGCTAAACCTGTTAGTAGACGGCTAACAACTCACTTTAAGCTAAGAAAGAGAGCTTGTCCTACAACGGAGAAAGAGAAAGAAGTTATGTCTTCCATTCCTTACTATTCTACTATTGGTTCTTTGATGTATGCTATGGTGTACACTAGACTTGATATTACACATGCAGTCAATCTAGTGAATCGTTTTTTACCCAATCTAGGTAAAGACTCACTAGGAAGTAGTGAAGTGGATCTTCAGATACTGGGGGAGCACCTCCAAATTGAGTTTCTGTTATGGAGGTGGCAAACCTATACTTGAAAGTCGTAGTGATACAAACATGATAGGTAATCTTGATAACAAAAAGTCTATCTCAGGTTATGTGTTTACATTTTCAAGGGGAGCCATCTCATGGAAATCAAAGCTACAAAAATGCGTAGCATTGTCCACAACTAAGGTAGAGTATATTGCAGTAGTGGAAGCAAGGAGATGTTATGGCTTAAAGGTTACTTCAAGAGTTGGGTTTAAAGCAAGGTGAGTATGTAATATTCTGTGATAGTCAGAGTGCTATGGATTTCAACAAGAATTCAATGTATCATGCTCGTACCAAACACATTGGCTTCAGATATCATTAGCTACGAGATGTAATTGAAGAGAAGAGATTGAATCTGAAGAAAATCTATACCGACAAGGACAGTACAGATATGTTGACTAAGGTAGTTCTCGAAAGCAAGATAGAGTTATGTAGTAAGCTTGACGGGATGAAGTTCAAGTAATCATGAATGTGATTGTGTCTTCCCTGTGTTGGGCAGGAGCGGGAGATTGTTGTGGGTGTCCAACCCACATGTACTTGTTGCACAAGCAAAACTTTATTTTTAAACTTCTGTTTTTTTAGCCCAAAATGTTGAGTAATATGTTTGGCCCAATTAGGGTTAATTTTTGGGTTGGCCTATCTTGAAAGCCCTAGATCTCTTTTATATGATATGGGTATATGGCCTAAGGAGAAAGAGTGGAAAAAGAGGTAGAAAATCAAAGAGAAAAACAAAGAGCTATACAGTTCAGTTTTTCAACGACAACTTCCTCAAAGTTGTCAATTGCCGAAGTTTGAACCATTGGATCATCTGAAATTTGGTCAATTTGTTCAGGACACATAGAATCTTCATTTTGAACAATTGGATCGTTGTTTGGAGCTTTAGTTTGTCCATAATCGTTGCTGAACATAATCTACAAAACTGGGTGATTTTTCTTTTTTTTTTTTTCTTCTCTCAGGTATTGATTTCTTATGCATGAAAGTGTTGATGGATAGTGAATCTCTATATGACTGATTTGGACTTTTTTCCCATCAACTTTAACATGATAAAGACACTTTGACAAGGGTGGACTCCTCATAAGTCCCATGGTATTTACACTTTACATCTAAGAAATTTTTCACGTATGATTCATGTGTGCTCTTTACTTTTAATCTTCTAAAATTTTATGGCTTATTGCTATGCTATCCATTATTGGTTGGTTGTCTTGGAGAAATCCCAGTGAATTGTTGATATATTGTTTGGATCTTATCATTAATATCATCTACAAATATAGTTTTAGTGTTCAACTAATTAAAGTATATATTATCAACTAAGAGGTCAAATGTTCAACATTGAACTCAAATGAAATCATTTCTCCAAAAAGGGATTTCAATAATGGCTACATCTGTACTTTTACTATTGTAACAAAAAATAAAAAAATAAAAAATTCTCTATTCCTACGATAAGCCACTCATACTAGTGATTCCTGTCGAAGAAGAAAAAGAACAATGACATTATAATTTATAACAAAACCCTCTATTGATTCTATTCTCCATGAAAGAAGAAATTTACATCATGGAAATTCATAACTTAAACAAGAGACGCAAAGCTGTGGTCTGTGGGCTTCAAAGGAATGCTGTAAAACTTTGCCTTACTCATTCAGCAGCACAGACTATAATCTTTACGTTGATTTTGCCACAACTTAATATTGTGGTTTTACAAAAACCATATATACTCGCATCCATTTACTAATTTATTCCAGAATGGGATCTTACAAGATTGTAATTCTCTTCTACCTCGAGGTCCACATTCGAACTCAAAGATTCACTAGGGAAATCGTCCAATGATAAACTGCGTGTCGGGCTCAATTGTTGCCAAAAGTGATTTCTGAGAGCTTTCAATTTGGAATTGATGGCTGAAAATCCTGGGTCAGAAAGAAGTGCTTGCACTGGAGTTCGACCTTCAAGCATGCTGACAACTTGGGACATTAGAGGCCGCAGAGTTGGAGATGCGTTGGTGCAAAGGAGAGCCACATTTAGCATCACCATTGCTTCTTCTGATGAATAATCTGAGCCCAAGGCTGGATCCACCAATTCCAATAGGCTTCCTTTTTCTTGCAGAACAGATGCCTGGAAGATGCTTAAACATTAGGATGAGACTCGAGGGGTTCGATTGTTGTACATATATATTATCAATGAAACAGTATTATACTTGAGTGTAACCCGGGTTACATTCATCTAGATGCATCCCCTTAAAATTACCTCTTCTTAAAAAGAAAATTTTGTCACATGGTAGGTTACGATTAAACACTTAGATGGAATGTATAAGAATAGGTGTAGCGGGGATGCACCCAAGTATTTTTCTACTTTTGATGTGTTGTATGGGATTGGAGAGTGGAGACTGTTTATTTGGAGGCAACCATTTATTTGTGAAATATAAAACTACATGGCATGCCATATCTAGCTGATTATAAAAATCGTTTAAAATTTATGTGAAGAAAAAAAAGCAATAAAAATAAAATAATAAACAAGCAAAAATGACTCCATGATCCGTGACCATAGAAAGATGACTGATGTTTTAGAACAATGAGCAATTCGTGCCCTGCAGAAAAAATATGTATATTTTAAACCATGCACTTGACGCCTCATAATTTTTATATTTTCTAAATGAGAACTTCAAAACAAGGGAATCAACAAAGATGCAAAATGAAATTGGAAACAATTTTAAGGTAGTTATTTTACCCAATCAAGAAGGTAAACAAATTCCTCTTTAGGCCTGTAGTTAGTATTGCTTTTGCCACTGACAATTTCCAAGGCAACAACTCCAAAGCTATAAACATCAGCTTTGCAGGTCAAGCATCCACGCATTGCATATTCAGGTGCCATATAACCACTGCAAAACAATGATCCCAGAAACCTATGTACTCAGCACCCAAAATTAAACTACAATGTCAATAAATCAAATCTGCCAACAATGAGTGACCATAAATGTTATATAGTGATGAGGCGTAAAATGAAGTAATAAAACCTTCCTTTTAAAAAAGAAGAGAGAGAAATAACAAAGGAAAAATGTTAGTCTTAGTTAACGCTTCACTTTTAAAAAAATACAATCTCCCGTTGGTTCCAAACTCAAGTTTGCCACCATTATTTAGACCATAGAAGAATTTCGCACGACTTACATGGTTCCAGCAACTCTAGTGCTGATATGGGTATTGTCATCTTCATGAAGCTTAGCCAAGCCAAAATCAGAAATTTTAGCATTGAAATCTTTATCAAGCAACACATTACTTGTCTTGATATCCCTATGTACGATTTTTAGTCTTGACTCCTCGTGAAGATAAGCCAAACCTCTAGCTATTCCCAGACAAATTTTCTGTCTGGTGGGCCAGTCCAATTTCAATTTAGAAGCTGGGTCATTTCCTGCATACACACAATACAAAAGAAAATAAGTTTCTTTGACACTGATCAAACTTCTTTTGAATTAACAGACTTTAAAACTGCAGAGGAGTGCAAATTCTACTCACTGAAAAGGGCACGTGATAAGCAATTATTTTCCATGTATTCATAAATCAACATTAGTTGGTTCCCATCAACACAACATCCATAAAGCTTGACAAGATTTGGATGTTGCAATGCAGATATCATGCCTATTTCATTAACAAATTCTCGATTTCCTTGCTTTGATTTTGACGACAACTGCTTGACTGCAATTATAGTGCCATCTGACAAGAGACCCTGTATCAGAATGAAGTGTCCCAAAATCCCCATTAAATTTTGTATTCTAACCCTGACTTTCTCCAGCAGTTAGTGCCATACTTTTATTGCAAAATCAATGTATGCTTGAAAGACCTAAAGGAATAAACGTCCGTACTCCTGGTCTTGATAATTTATGAAAATTAGAAGTAGAACATCATATACTTCCATGAAGTCAACAACGTTAAGGAGCTTAGAGACCATGAAGAGGTAAAAGTCTTAATGGACTTCACTTTAAGTAGCAGCTTTCAATATGATATGGGTTTTTTTGTCAATTAAGGATTATCTTTAAAAGCATATGATTTAGACAATCGAGATCTATAACCAATGCACCCATTTACCTTGTAAACTGCACCAAAACCACCTTCCCCAATTTTGTTTTCAGCATCAAAATTTTTAGTGGCCGCTTTAACCTGTCTTATTGTAAATAATCCTGTTTGCAGATCTATACCTCTAAGCTCTGCATGAATCAAACTTAAGGTGTCTGAGAAAATTGGCAATGCACAGAAATTAACAAGAAAACCATGTCTAAAAGGAAATTTCATTGAAGATAACACACAAAATCATGTGTAAGTTCAATCTTGAGGATGTGTTTTTACGTGATGATATCAACTCCATTGGATGAATGAGTCAAAAGGTAAACACATAGAAGTTGGCATCACAGTCTTTTTTTTTTTTTTTTTTCAAATTGGCACAGAACTCAGAATCAAACAGCAAACTAGTAAAAAGAGATATTTTAAAGGGAGGAGAAAAATTCAAAAATTCAACAATTCAAAAGTTCTAGCATCACAAAATATGTACTAGAAAACTTTACATGACTAACTATAAAGAAGTACATGTTCCAAAGAAGTATATAAAAGAGATGAAATTACAAAGTGTTGAAATGCCTTGAATCTGTTTGCTGGCACTTCGAACAACCTAGTACGGGGGTCTCGCTAACCTAGAGGCGCCGTTTTTTTATGTAATTCTGAAAACATTCTCTCAAAATAATATTGTTTTCCCTCTGTCCGTGGACGTAACTAACACACTGTTAGTGAACCACGTATATCTGTGTGTCGATCTTCCCTACTCTACGTTCCTTTTTGTGTTCTTTAATTGTTGATTTCGCAACACAAAGCATAGACTATTTCAGTAACTTAGATCACCTTCTCTCTCTCTCTTGTATAGAAAACTGAGAGAATTCTGGTAAAGATAATGTTCTATTTTTCTTGTATAAATAAGGGGGGAAAAAACACCAATAGTCAGGCTATATATATCTTGAGTTCTGATGAGATCCAGATATAATTTAAGTTAATATCGAATGAAAACTATATGCAACTTTGGTTTCAATTAAGGCAACACATATGATGAGTTTAATGAAAGTTATACCTTTATATACAGATTCCTTGCCTCCCAGCCATCCATTCCTCCTCATAATACATAGCACCAGAAGAAGGAGAACAAAAGCTGCTGCTACAGTCCCAATAATTATGATGGTGTGATGCTTCTTCACATGGTTCTTAGGAGGCGTAAAATCTGTGAAGAGAGAAATTTTCTTGATTCAGAAATCAAAATATATTTAAATATAACTTTATACTCTACGGTTTCTGCATGTCAAGCATTGAAATATAAGGAGAACTAGATGATAAAGCATATAGACCACTCCTTCCCAGATTCCAGACTAGTCTTGAAACCTCCCTCTTCAGGTTTTTGTATCCATCTTAATTTATTTGCCTATTTATTATGATTAAAAATTTTGTATTAATCAATAAAAGTACAAATATTTCGGGTCCATACAGAAGAACAAGGGCGCAACCCAAACCTAGGATGGTAGGCATAGAAAACAAGATATTATCGCCAAGGGTGATGCTAGGCAATAGAAAACAACCAACTGAATTAACCCCTACAGAACCTACACGAATCAAGGCAATCCTTCTGCAAATATTATAATCTTTATCAAAATAGAACTGAAGAAGTTGCAGTCCTAGAAGTTATGTTCTCTTTTTAAGTACACATTGTCACTGCTATTAATCATCGCTCAAGATTTGCTTGTATTGGTGCCACTCAATATACGAATATAACAAATTTAACTGCTAGAAGAAAACGGAAAAGTAGAAGGGTGTCTGTAAACTTTACATTCATCTAGAAATAAAAGGGAACAAGTAATGATTCCAATTTTTGTTTCATAACTTGGGAAAACTTACTGGGATCTACAGAAATAGCTGATATCAGAGGACCATAATTTCCTCTAAGTGGAATTCCTGTTGTTCCTCTTCCAGCCCAGTAGAAATGGATCTTCAATGTATGACTTGTGACAACTACAGTAAACGTTTTTATAATGGGCTTACCTGTACCTCCTGCTTCATGTTCTATATCAAAATCTTTCAGGACTGGCTTTTCCTGCAATCAAACAAATGAACTAGTTTTCAATATCCAACAATACAATGAACTGACATTCTTATCCTGTCATAAATTTTCGTTCACCAATACCTGAATGTACACATCAAAAACTCGCCTCCCCAGGCTGTTGAATGAACTGTCATTTATAAATACAATCTCTGCAAAGTGGAGTTTTACAGTATAATTCCCATTTATGAGACATAGCCCATAGTATGTAAGAGATTGAGGAGAGTTTCTCGCTTTTGTATACAGTTCTGAATCAGTCATAGAGACATTTGAAAGAGAGGATGTATTTGTTATGATGTAGTTATCAGCATCAACATCATTGTCCATAAAGCTTCCCGTGCTGCTAAAAGCCCAATTCTGACCAGTATAAAACATTGAAGCACCTTCTCTATCTGCTTCATACCTTTCACCCCTTACAAATGCTTCTTTACCGCCACAGTTAATGTGCAAGGAGTAGTGACCTGATAAAGTTTTGACAACATAAAACAGTGAGAAAACAATGAATTTATGTTCTCGTAATAAGAGGGGATTTCTTCAGAACTACCAATAAAACATAGGCTTTGAGTTTTTTATTTCAGATTTGATATGATAACTCATTGATATATTTCAACAGGTTGTATTCTTCCAATAAAAGAAAATTTGTTTAGATGAGTTGCCAAATTCGAGCCCAGAGTTATATACTCACGCTGTTCCCTTGATGCAGGACAAGGAAAGTTCCGTTTTAGGCAGGGATGGATTCTAGTTCTGTAAGCATGCAAGAAAACTGAGGATATCATTTTAAAGATAAGAAGACTGGTATCTAGAGGTACTTCAAATGACTAGCTTAGCAGTCAATAAATTTTCTTACTGGCACAGAATCCTTACAATTTTTCCGCAGACGGTGAGTAAGTCTCTACTAAATTTCTGTGAAAATAAGAAATTTTTTTTCTTTTAGTTACTGTGCATGATAATCCTCTGAACATATGAATTAAACAATAACTTCATAATACTCACACACTCCCACGAGGGCACTCAGCTGGGCTTGAGTTTTCCCAAGTGAAGTTGTTGTTAGAAAGATCTCTGCATGAGAAATATAAGAAAACGGAAGCAGTTAGCTAAGGCATTGTGTACATCAAATGCTTTCGCATCAGGCATTTAAGTGAAGATTAAGTACGAAGAACTATTGTCAAGGAAAAGGCATACACGTTCTTGTTGCTTCCTAAAATCCAACCAGGAATAATTCCATTGAGCTTGTTTCCTGTCAAAAATCTTGAGAAATACTATATATGTTATAACTACAATAGTTAAGGAGGGAAAAGAAGATGACTGATAAGTGCACTCATGTTGAAGGAAGATAAATAAAAAATGCGTCTTATAATCGTATTATTATAATTTTCTTCTTTCCGGAGGGGGGGAAGGGGGAAGGATGAGTCCACTTACATGTAATCTATTTTTTCCAGTCGTTCAAAAGATGCAGGAACTTCGCCAGTCAAATCATTGTAGCTGAGGTCACTACATATAAATAAAGCAGGGTCTCATTCGACTTCTTAAAAACAAGAATTAAACCAACAGAGAATGGAAATATAACAGAGTGGTTGACTGAACGAAAACAGAAAATTAAAATATGCCCAAGTACGTACGTAATTCGAGTTTTGAATAAAACATGAAATGGAATGGGTACATTCTCTTACTTACAGCAATTGAATGTATAGGAACTACGGCTTACAAGTATTTGATATAGCAACAATCAAGCGAGGTTTCAGTTATATTTACTAATACTATACATGGTTAATTTTGAAATCTGAATATCACCTAATAATTTAACAGGAAAGATCGAAATTAAAGCGATTGTGATTTACTAAAAATAACTGACATTTCTTGGGGAGCAAATTAGTTGCAAAAACGAAAAAAGAGGTTCTCTCAGGAGTTTTTTAATCATCATTAAAGAAAATCCATTCTTACTACTCACAGGTTTTTCAATTTTTTCATGTCCCCAATGTATTTTGGAATTTCTCCAAAAATTAAGCACTTCCGCAGTATCCTGCATCCCAGAATCTAAGTCAAGTCCCTGAACAATTAAGTTGGAGAGTGGTAGAAGAACAAAAGGAAAGTATTCAACTAACAGCGTCTTCAATGATTTTATTTTGCTCAACGATGGAAAAGGAGACCTTCCACCTATTAAGTCAGATATTCTCCTGAAATTTCAAAAAAAAAAAATAGAAATTACTGGTGGAACTCAACATGCTAAACGGATTACAGTATCAAAAGTGCATACAGATCAGTTAAACTTGTCATGGTGGAGATACTTAAGGGTATGGGACCCTCGAGGGAGCAGCCTTGTATATGCCTGCAAGGTGGAATAGATTTTCCTGATCACCAATTATAAATATTAAATATCAGATGAAGCAGTTAAAAACTTAAAAGCCACATCAACGGAGCTTACATTTTCTCAATCTGTGCCCAATTACTAATGAACTCGGGTATCTTTCCAGAGAAGTTGTTGTCACTTATCCTCCTTAATGATATAAGAAAAACAAAGATTAGTTGAAGGAATGGAATGTAAGAAAACTTGAAAGCAAATTGCATCACTTCACTGATCAACAGATCAGAATGCCAATATGCTGAAACGTTGAGTATTTCTGGAAACACTTTAAATATATTATTTATGTTTCATTAAAGAAGTTTAAGATCTCATGTGAAGGATGATCAAGCTAATGCCATAAAATTTTTGAAGCCTAAGACTACGGTACATATTCAATTAATCTTGTAATGGATAACTCGAGATGAACTTGCAGCATTACGCTAAAAGAGATCGTGTATGTTTCATATGGAGAGCAAATCTATGTTTCCAGAAGACAAATAATAGAAGATGGTTGCTTACATATCAGTTATGTTTGACAATTTCGCTAGTGCTTTAGGCAATTCTCCAGTGAGGCCATTTGATGACAGAACTCTGAAGATGGAACATCATGATGTTACGTGTGAGTTAAGCATTTCGATAAGGGTGTCACTTACGCAGTCAATATGTACGTCCAATAGACTTACAATTTCTCCAAATTAACTAGTTTTCCGATCTCTGCTGGAATTCGGCCAGAAAATTGATTTCCTTCGATGCTCCTGTAACATTTTAGGACAGGAAAACACCATAAATGTTTTGCCAGAGTTCCTCGGTGTCAACAAGTTAATGGCCTCTGCCATTATTGGTTTGATGACACAATTTATATGTATTTTATATCATGCAAACTGAACCAAAGGCAACTAAAACGAATATCACATACACTTACAAAAGATTCTAAAAGTTAAAGATTTGACATACAGGTTTCTGAGGGTGGTGATATTAGTAAGAACTTTCGGGAATGGGCCGGACAATTTGTTTCCCATGAAAGAGCTGCATGTTCAATTAAAGAAGGCATAAAATCAAACTGCAGTTCAAGTCTAGAGAATCATCAAAAACTTACAGAAAGAAGTAACTGAAGATGCTTACAGTTCAACCAATCGCATGGTAGCCCATTGTGAAGGAATAGAACCAGTGAGACAGTTCCGACTGAGGTCTCTGACAAAAGAGAACCATAAAAAATTATTAGGTCCTATTACATATCAAAATACTGGTTTCACACCTTTACTTACAGCTGTTTGAGGAAGCGAAGCTTGGAAAACTCTGGCGGCACAATGCCTGATAGATTCTGGGACTTCAGAGCTCTGAGGAAGCGATAAATCCAAATTAAATAGCAAATTTCCAAATACACCGAAAAAAGAGAACGACATTAAAGAGTCGACAGACATCAACATCAGAACGACATAGCAAATCTGCAATCATTGTGCATATTTAATTATCAAATAGACGAGAGAGAAGAGAAAGAATAAACCATCGGCGCAAGGTGACAATGCAGACATTAAAATTTAGCAATGAAATCTCAACATCAAGAAAGGTAGAAGAGTTTATCCACCGGAAAGACTATGATTATCCACACTTGAAAAGAGAATTGACAATCAGAAACTATAACAGGAAACCAGCAGCATCAACATCGAAATCCAACGGCACAATACAAGAAGACGAAGAGTGACTACAGCACAACCGAACAATGATTCAACGTTCACTTAAAATCAGTTAAAAAGTCAAGATCCGATAATGCCCCACACTGATCATAAACTTATTTTGTTAATGACCTAATCCAACACTGTATGATCGTGAACAGCGAATTTGAAGTGAACAAATAGAAAGCAGGAACTTAAACACACAGAAGCTAAATGAACCTAAACAATAAGGGATCTAAATGGACCTCCAACGATATCAATATCAACATAGGAAGCCGCGAAGCTCGGCCATTGCAACGCTCCATGCGGAGAGTGGATAAATCTCCTAAACAATTTGACCTAAGTAAATCCATCAAAACTCCATCGATGTTCGAAAATCAGTTTCTTGTCGATCGTGTAGCATGAAACTCAGTTCACTCTTCCCAATCACTGAAGCCAAGCAGTTCAAATGGCTGATCACTTCTTTCCTAATGCGAGACTAACTTTTACGGGAAATTATAAGGCCGCTATATACTGCTATTCTCAAACATGGGCCATCGATTTTATTAAGCCCGAGCCTTTGGTTTTCAACATGGGTCACGCAGAGCCCAAGCCTTTGGTTTGTAAACTAGGCCCAAAAATTCCTTCGACCCACTGGTTGATAGCCAGAGGCCCAGAGGCAGAGACCATTCTCTCTTTATGATATTTTTCTTTTTATTTTTCTTTCTTTTTTTCTTTTCTTTTTTTTTTCTGAAAAGAAACAAGGGTATTGATTATTGTTACTATTAGATTTAATTATAAATTTGAAAGTTATAATTTAGTATTTTTAGTTTTAAAAGTTAGAATTTAGTTTTTATAGTTTGATAAAACTTTAAAATAATTCATATGATTTGATAACATTTATATACATAATTTCAGGGACTATATATAGAGATTTTATCAAACTATACGAACTATACTTTAACTATAGACTATAGAAATTAAACTCTAACTTTTTCTAACATGAACTAAATTTACAATTTAATCATAATAATAGTATTTTGAAATGGGTAACTAATAATCAAAGACAGTAAAATAAAGTATGGCCTACGTCCCAATTTATAATTTTTGTCTCAATTTATAATTAATGATAAGACTTTTTCCGAAAACGAAGGTACAACTTTCAATCATTTTAGGAAGAATACAAGGTGGAGTATTTTTTGTTTTTTTCCTTTTCTGAGAACAAAAATATATTTATCAAGAGAGTATGGTTACATGATATAAATATGAATTATGTTCTAAAAGAATGTATTATTATAGTTAAAAGAAAGATGGTTTTTCTCCCAAAAAAAAAAAAGATTATTTTATATCACCTGCTTTAACTGATAACTCGGTAGATGTACTTTCAACTGAACACGCACTAAAATAATAAAACTCTTCCTAAATTTAAAAAATAATAATAGTAATAAATAAATAAATAAATATATAAATATAAATATATATATATATATATTAAAATATAATAATGACAAAAATCACCGACTCACGTGCCTATAACTTTTTTAATTTTCCATAATAAAACAGTGTCAGTGACAGTGGTACGTAGTAGGTAGTAGGTCAATGCTCAATATTGAGCACCAATTTTAATAAGCTTACCATTATTAAAACAATTAATAAGGTGAGAAATTAAATATTATAATAACATCTAATATATAAATAACCCATACAGATAGTTGATGCCCTCCGATCACTTTTTTTTTTTTTTTGTCCACTCTACAATCAATTGATTTTTTTTTCTCTCATTTTTTAATTTTTCAATTTATTTTTATTTTCTCAAAATTAAGTTACAAATTTAGCTAATTAAAAAAATTAAAAGATAACCCTATGCTTCATAATTAGAATTTAGTTTTTATAGTTGAATAAACATCCCTAGAAACTTTTATAGAAATCTTTTCAAATAAATTTTGTCAAATTATAGAAAGTAGATTCTAACTTTAAAATCATAAATATTAAAGTCTATTTGATAATCATTTCGTTGTTTATTTTTTATTTTTGAAAATTAAATCTATTTCCTTCATATTTCTTACAATAATTTACATATTTATCAACTACAATGGTTGAATTCTTAGTCAAATTCTAAAAATAAAAACAACCTTTTTAAAAGTTGTTTTTTTAAACAAATAAAATGTGGATGATATAGGTTTAATTTTAAAAAATAAAAACAAAAACAAAAAATAAAATGGTTACCAAATAGAATCTTAGTTTTCAAATTTTGGCTTAGCTTTTTAAATAATTGATTAAAAGCAGATAACCAATTTAGAATTGGATGTAATATTTATAAACTTAACTTTCAAAAAGAAAAATAAAAAATCAAATGTTTACCCTGACGTCTAAATTATAAACTCTCCAAATCATTACAAACTAATCAATAATTATTTTTATATTTTTAAGGTAAACATACCTCTCCAAATCATTACAAACTAATTAATAATAATTTTTATATTTTTAAGATAAACATAACTAAATTTTTAAAAATCTTTTTTTTAGTTTCTAAAATTTGGCTCATATTTTCAAATATATATATGTGTGGTGTTTTTAGGCTCGATGGCAAACAAATTTTTTTAAATAATTATCAAATCAACGTTAACTTTTAATTTTTAATTAAAAAAAAACTAAGTTTATAATTATTTATAAATTTTATGTAAAAAAATCATTCATAAATTGCGAAAATGAGTTTAACTAAAAATTTAAAAATAGTTATTAAATCAAAATTAATTTTTAGTTTTTAATTAAAAAATTAAGCTTATAATCATCAGGTAAACAAAATCATTTATAAAGGGTTAAAATCAACTTAACTCAACCATAATTCACTCAATATTTTCTGCTAGAAGTGGTTACATAAAAAAAAGGGGGAAAAAAACACACAAGTTTCTAAGTTTTCTTTCGTTATCCCTCTTTACGGAAGAAATATATATTATCATATGAGGCCAAACTATTTTAATATTTTAATAGAAAGGGAATAATTTGGACTCGTCAAAATAAAAATAAAAAAAAAAATTTGGTTGTGATTGAAAGAAGAGAGTGAAGAAGAAGAAGAAGATGTGATGGGGATGAGGATCGTACATGGCGACGATACGGCAAGTGGAGTTATGGTTGAAAGAGCAATCACAGGTGACGGAGCTTTCGAAGCCTTTTCTTCCATTAACAACGCGCCATTTTCCTTCTCCACTGCAAGGATCTACGCTAAAATTCCAATCGTTTTTCCCTATCTTCTTCTCGATCTCTTTCAACGCCTTCACTGCAACAGTTCACGCATCAAATCTCCATCAATTTCACCACTAATTTCATTTCTAAACGGAATATTTCTCATCAGATTCTAGGTTTGAGCAAAGAAGAAAGCGGAAATTGCAGAGGTTTTCCTGTTTTTGTTCTTCCGTACCTTCTTCTCGATGAAGCTTGGCTGTGGCTGCCAATCCGAAGGTAGCAAACTGCAGCAGAATAATTGCATAGAAGAAATGGAGTTTAGCTCTGGCCGCCATTGAAGCACAATTGAGCACTTTGCTCAAAGCTTTAAATTGAGAGAGGGAGAGAGAGAAGAGAAAAGGCTAAGAGAAGAAGTGGGATAAGAGATATAAATATATATGTATTTAAAAACAGAGTACTGCTCTGTGGGACCTTGAAATGTGATTGCAAATTAATAGTAAAATATTCTCTTTATATATTAAATAATGACAAAATATTGGAAACTTTCAGTACATTTAATCAATTTAAAAACCATGATTCAAAAGTAAGAATCATTACCAAGCACTTGCAAAAAGAAGTTATTACTATTTAGTGTATTGTGAGCTTGACACGTTTTTGTATACTCCAATCGCACTATATAACAAAAGTTAAAAAGCATTTAAAAAAAAAAAAATCATTTACTGTCCGCACAAAAAATAGTGCAAAAGGTAAAAAAAAATATTGTGAATTTGAGAATTAATAAAATAAATAAATATGATATAATATATAAAATAAATGAAAAAGGTAGATAAACTAACAAGGAATGGATTTCTCCACTTTCTTTAATTTTTTTTGACTTATCACCAATATGTGTCTTTCAAAACCCACCAAATGTCGCTATTTATAGTCAATTTGGCTAGTAGGAGATAGATTACATAGACACTAATAGTGTGCAATGAGACACATGGACGATACATAGAGTAATGGATAAGTGACACATGGCTAATGGATACTAATAGTGGGCATCTACATTACACCTAATTTAACATATTTATAATACTCCCCTTAGATGCCCATTATATATGAAATATGTCTAGTTAATACCTTACTAGAAAAACCCTACTGGAAAAAATTCCCAGTGAAGGAAAAAAAGTACAAATTTTATATAATCTGATACTCTTAAAAAGAATACAGTATATTTACTCCCCTTGTGGAAACATCACTTGAGATCCCTAAGTCGCCGCATTCCAATGTTGTACACCAATTTTTCAAATGTTGCAGTTGGTAATTATTTTGTAAATAAATCTGTCAGATTATCTTTCGAATAGATTTATTGTACAACGATGTCACAATTTTCTTCAAAATCATGAGTATAGAAAAGATTTGGTGAAATATGTTTTTTTTTTTCTATTTTCTTTAATACGTCCTCCTTTGATTTGGGATATGCATGTTGTGTTGTCTTCTACAATATCGTTGGAAGATTTTTACTATAAGACAAACCACATGTTCCACGAATGTATTGAATCATTGATCTTAGCCATATAGATTCTCGACTAGCCTCATGAATTGCAAGAATTCCAGCATGATTTGAGAAAATGGTTGTTATGGTCTATTTCACTAATTTTCATGATAGAGCAGTTCCTCCCCATATGAACATATAACATGTTTGAGATCTAGCTTTGTGTGGATCAAATAAATATCCAGAATCTTCATAACCAACTAGATTAAAATTTGATATTTGAATAAAACAAACTCATGTTGATTGTTCCTTGACGGAGTATATGTTTAATTCTGTTCTAATGTCTTTTTGTTGGAGAAGAACTATATATTGCCAATAAATTTACTAAAAATATAATATCTGGTCTTGTATTATTAACAAGATACATAAGTACACTAATTGCACTAAGATATGATACTTCAGGACTAAGAAGTTATTCAGTATCATCTCGATGTTGAAATATACCTTTCTTCATATCTAGTGAACGAATTTCCATTGAAATATTTAATTGATGTGATTTGTCCATATAAAATCTTTTCAAAAACTTTCCTATATAAGTTGACTGATAAACAAATATCTCATCTACTAAATGCTCAATTTACAAGCCAAGGCAAAATTTTGTTTTTTCAAGATCTTTTATCTTAAATTCTTTCTTAAGATATTATATTGCCTTTGAAAGCTCTTAAGGAGTCCCAATCATATTTAAGTCATCCACATATACAGTTATAATAGCAAATCATGAATGTAATTTCCTTATAAAAACTCATGGACATATTGGATTGTTTTGATATCATTCTTTCAACAAATATCTACTCAGTCGATTGTTCTACATTCGTCTATTGTTTCAATCCATATAGCGATCTCTGTAACTTTATTAAATACAATTCTTGAGAATTTGATTTATATGTTTTAGGTACCTTAAATCCTTCTAGGATTCTTATACAAATATCATTATCAAGATATCCATATAAATATGTTGTAACTACATCCATAAGATGCATATCCAGACTTTCATATACAATGACTAATTAAATATCTTAGTATAATTGCATCCACCACCAAAGAATACGTCTCCTCATAATCAATATCAGGTTTTTATGAAGAACTGTGTGCAACTAGTCTTGTTTTATATCTTGTGACGTCACTATTTTTATTTTTTTCCCTTACAAATACCTATTTGTGTACCCCAAGTTTGACACCTTCTGGTGTTTGGACTATTGGTCCAAAAATTTAACGTTTTGAAAATGAATTTAATTCTGCCTTGATTGCTTCTTTCCATTGAAGCTAATATTTTCTATGTATTCTTCAACAAATTTTGGTTCAGAATCCTCATTTTCATATATGATATCAAGAGCAACATTGTACACAAAAATATTATCAATAACTATATGAGTTCGATTCCATTTTTTCTGTCATGACATAGTTTATTGAAATCTCATTATTATCTTTACGTATTTTACCTTCCTCATTTGTCATGTCAAAGATTTCTTCATGGGTATTTACATCCTCAACCAAGTCTTTTTTACTATTAATTATTTTTTGTTTTCGAGGATTTTTATCTTTGGAACACACTAGTCTACCACGCTTCTAGCGTGTCTCAAACTCATTACTAACAATTTGTTGTGTTGGAATATCAAATTTCGATGGAACATTTGCAGCTGGTATGTGTGACTTAGTTACTTTCTTTGCATCCAGAAATACATCTGATAACTGATTTGCTATATTTTCCAAATGAGTTATCTTCTAAACTTCAAGTTCACATTGATCTATATAGGAATTTAAATGAGACAATAACGATGCATTAAATATAATTTCTTTTTTCAACTTTTTAATTCCTTTCCCTAATGTTGAAAAAATTGTCTCTAAAATGATAATCAGCAAATCGTGCAATAAATACATCAACCATTAGGGGTTCAAGATATTTGATAATTGATGAGGAATCATATCCAATATATATTCCTAACCTCATTTAAGGACCCATCTTAGTACGTTGTGGTGGAGCAATTGGAACATATACTACACATCAAAAAAATTCTCAGATGGGAAATATCTAGCTCGTGGCCATAAGCTAATTGTAATAGCGAGTACTTATGATAAGCTACTAGCCAATTGCGTACAAGTGACGCTGCACGCAAAATAGCATGTCCCCATACAGATGTAGGAAGCTTAGATCTCGTAAACAATGGTCTAGCAATTAACTGTAAACATCTTATGAATGATTTTGTTAAACCATTTTGTGTATGAACATGAGCTACAGAACGTTCAACACTAATTTCAATTGACATACAATAATTATCAAAAGCTTGGATGTAAAGTCACAAGCATTATCAAGACAAATGACCTTAATTATATAATTAGGAAATTGTGTTCTTAACTTAATTATTTGAGTAAGAAATCTTGTAAGTACAAGATTTCGATTTGATAATAAGCATACGTGTAACCATCTGTTGGATGCGTCTATTAATACCATAAAATATATAAATAGTCCACTTGGTGGGTTAATAGGTTCACATATATCACCATAAATTCATTCTAAAAATGCAAGTGATTCATTCCCCACTTTGACTGGTGATGATCTAATGATTAATTTGCCTTAAGAGCAAACATCACATGGTAATTCATTAGATTGAAGAATCTTTTGGCTCTTCAATGGATGTCCATTTGAATTTTCAATAATTATTCCCATCATTATAGACCCTAGATGACCTAATCTGTCATGCCAAATTGTAAATATGTCTGGATTCATGAACTTCAAGTTCATTGTTGTATATGTTTAAATTACTCATATATGAGTATAATAAAATCTAGAAGATAAAGCAGATAACTCTTCCAGTATACGTTTTTCATATGAGACAGTAGATATGATATAAAGGTACTCCATATTATGCTTTCTACCAGTCTCAATATGATAACTATTATAACATATATCTTTAAAACTAAGTAGATTTCTCTTTGACTAATTAGAGAATAATGCATTAATTGTAAATTTAGTTTCTCCAGAAAAATAATATTTCCTTTTCCAAACCCTTCAATTATATTTGCAGAACCTAATATGAATTGACTTTTGCTTCCAACATTGTCAGTTTGGAAAAAATATTTTCTACTTGTGAGTATTGTATGTGTACTTGCACTATCGGCCAGACATAGATCAACTTTACTCATCTTTTAGTCACCCACATATGAAAATGATCAAGGTTTCTTCATTAAAAGAAAATAATTACAACAAGAAAAACAATATTTAGAATATACACAAGTTATATCTACTAAGAGGAAAAAAAGAGGAGGTGAATAAAAAAAATTAAGTTTAGCTATTTTCAAAGTCAAAAGAAACACTTGATGGTCCATCAATTCTGTCGATTTTCTCTTCAGGAGATTCAAAGAAGTCCGCCACATCTAAATTTGTCATATGGGATGGGTCAAATATGTCATTATCCTAGTATGCAAAATTTGCTTCCACATTTTTCTCTTTTTTTCCTTTAGGGATGCTTGATAGAGATCAACTAAGTGTTTTGACATACAACAGGTATGTAACCAATGCCCAGTCAATCCGCATCGAAAACATTTATTTTCAATACTTTTTGAACTCTTATCTTGTGGAGCTTTATCTTTTTTATCATCATTTTGTGTGGTTCTTTTGAAATTTGAATGACGAGGATGACCACCATGAAAATAATAGTTATTTCTTCCTCTACCACAGTCATGACCTCGACCATGATTATTCTTAAAACTCACAACATTACTTCAAGGAATGGTGTTGTCTCAGTTGGTCGAGAGTCATGATAATTCATTAATAACTTTCTATTTTGTTCGACCATGAGAAGACATGAAATTAGTTCAGAATATTGTTTAAAATCTCTCTTGATATTGCTACTGCATGAGCATATTCGAGACATGAAATGCAAAAAATGTCTTATCTAACATATCAACATCAGTAGTTTTCTTTTCACGTAACAACAGTTTCGAAGTAATTTTAAATAATGTGGAGTTGTAATCACTTACTGATTTAAAATCTTGTAGCCTCAAATGCATCTACTCAGTACAAGTTTTAGGAAAAATAACTGTTTTTTTATGATCATACCTCTCTTTCAATTTTTTGCACAAGAGGATCTTTTATTGTAAGATACTCTATATTCAATCTCTCGTAGAGATGATGATGAAGAAAAATTGTAGCTTTTGTTTTGTCCTGACTAGATGTCGTATTTCTTTCTTTAATAATATATATATATGTAATTATTATTATTTAAATTAATTTATTTTAATTTAATTTAATGTTAAATTTAAAGGGAGGGAAGTTAACTTCCCTCCCTTTAGTTCTCTCTCAGTTTTTATGTAGTAAGTTGGGAAGTTAGTTCGATCAATTTGTTTTTCATCCTCTTCATAGAAAGAATCACTGAAAGTTGGTGTGGTTGTTTTTTATCTCCCTAAAAAATCCTCTCTCAACTTTTTATTCTTCATCTTCTAATACTCAGAGTCCACACCTCTTGAAAATTCTCATCCCCTACAAAGAATACAGAGGTCTCATTTGTGGTGGTGTCCTATGATTTTCGAGGAAGGTTCGTGAAGAAGAAGGATTACATGAAGAATGGTTCTTCAAGGGTAAGCACTTTTTAACCCAAATTCTTTTCTTCTTGCATTTTGTAAAATATTTTTTGTTGAATTGTATAATTTTTGTTCTGTAATTTTGTATTATGTGATAAAATTGAAATTGGGACAATCCCTACTTCTGCTGTGGACTTTTGAATCCTTTCAATTGGTATTAAAGCCAGGTTCTTGGTCCCGATTTTATTTTTTCAAAATTGATTTTATAGTATTGGTGCGTTTTTCATTCTGTATTTTGTTCATATTGATGAATTTTTGTGTAATGTGAATGGTTTGCAATTTTTGGATGTTTCGGGATTGGTATGTTAGTCTTTACTACTTTATTTTTTTGATTTGGTTTGTAAAGGCCTCTTTGTTTTTGGCATTAATTGCAACCGAGTCTGTAATTTGTTTATCTTGAGTCGTTCTGAGTTTCCCGATGTTCTTCGGGAGAAAATGAGGCCAAAATCAGAGAAGAATCAAAGGATTTCGCGATTGTACAGTAGTGTTACAACGCTGCGAAAGGGTCAAACGGAAAAAATTTTCATAGCGTTGCAACGCACCGAGACGAAAAGTTTTTTCCGATTCGCGCCCGGTTCAATTCGTGGTTCTACTGGTTTGCTTCCGATTCGCTTGGTTCTAGTGTTTTGTGGATGGTTGAGGTGCTGGGCAGTCCGATTTTTGCGATTCAAGACCCGGCTCACCTGTTTTGAATTGGTTTGACTATTATTTGTACTAGTTAGATTTCCATTAATTAAATTAATATAAAGGTTACATTAATTTAATTAATTGCATTAGGACTCCAATCCCGGTTCAATAATTATTGTTTAAAATATGCATTTGATGTATGATTTAATTTAATTTATATATGTCATAATGTATGCCATATAGTAAAAACCCACCATAGGTTATGCATTATTCATACATCATTTATATTATAAATGTTATAATATATAGTTGCATGATTTAATTTTATAAGATGCTCATGCATCATATAATATAAGTATTATAATATATGCTTATATGTATTAATAACATAGTCATACATCATTTATATTATAAGGGTTATAATATATAGTTTGGATATATGGATATATGTATGTTATTAATTATTTCATTACTTTAGTATATAAGTGTTATGTATGGTTAGTAATGAAATGGGAATTGTATGATACATGACACTACTTTAGATAATCTTATAATTGTTATATATTTATTAAGTATGTCATTTGATGCAATAAATGAATTTAATTTGTTCATTTACTTTATAATTGTTATAATTAAATGAAATTAGAAATTAAAATCAATAATTTAGAGATGCATGCAAACTTAGGTTAAAATAATTTTTTAAAATAGTTTTAAAACATGATTCACATAGACCTAAAATCACAAAATTTCTAATGAGATTAGAAATTAGTTTAATCTTTTGATCGGTTTAATATGATTAAATTAGTTTTAATTAAAAGATTAAATTTGTAACAAACGTATCTATAAGGGACCTTTTGTCTAAGACTAGTTCTGTCTAGATTGGGGTATTTAAGTTGACAGAAACGGAATACCCCTACCTGAAAACTGACTTGGAAAGGTGAATTAGATAGATTTGATACAAGCATGCAATTATTGATTAAAGTTTATTAAAATGTTTAGTGAACATTAATCAAATTTTTTTAACTATTCAAAGTAAATTTTACTTTTGGGCAAATTTAAACTATCACTTAGTTAAAATAATTAGACGTATTTTTTCTAAGTTAAATTAACCTAGGTAAAACACTTAGTGGAAGGAAAATGGGGTATAAGATACTTTATTTTTCTTTTTCATGTTTCTCCCTTAAAGTTTACATCATGAGATCTATACTCAACCTTGAGGCACCTTTGATTGCGTCCCCTTACGGATGGTGTTTGTATAGGTCAATATCAAGGTGAATGGAGAGAGTGTTTATAGTAAGTGGGAGGGGGACATATGTCAACACATCCCACGGTCTCTCTCATTAGTTTGTAGTAAATTTTCATTCTTGGCCTCGAGGCACCTTTGCTTTGAAGAAACTCGTATGAGAAGAACCTTGAGCGGAAGTGGATCGATCAAATTCTATTAATTATCGAATACAAAGTTTACAGTAAACATATAAATAGATATGCATTTAAATTAAATTGCAACATGCTTTACAAGAAAAGGATTCAAGAAATATCACCTTTGTAGAACCTTTTCTTCACGAATTTCCCTCAAACAATCACATACAACTTGAAGACCTTCTTCAAGATAATCTCGAACCAAAATCCGGACACTACCACAAAGGAAACATTGCTATTCTCAGGGTGAGAACCTAGAAGTGGTGGACTCTGACTATTTTGGTTTAGAGGGGAAGATTAATGTGGATGAGAAAGAAAATTGAGAACTTTCAAGACAGACTCATAGAACTTTTATGTAATTTCTCTCAAATGTTCAATACCAACAACATCCGTAGAAGAAGATGAAAAACTATTTTTCTTTTATTCTACTTGCCATAAAACATAACCATCATCTACTAATGTGGGTGGAGAGAAAAGACGGGGAAGAGAGTTGTAACTCTCTTCCTTATTATTCAAATAATAATAATATAATATAAATAAATATGATAACTAACTTATCATATTATATTTATATTAAATTATATGTTATATCAAATATAACATATAACTTATAGTTTAATATTGTATCATATACAATATAAACTATAGTTTTTTTCTCTATTTTATAGCATTTAATATAAATCATATTTATATTAAATTTACCAACTATGAATCTCATTCATAGAAAATATATTTGAATCTCATTCAAATATTTATTTCCTCCCATTAAGCTTTAATGTATCAAATATATTATAACAATTATATCACATATAATTGAAATAATCCTTCTATTAATTTGAATAATTCAAATTAATCCAAAAACTGATTCTCAACTAAATCATTTTGAGCTACCAAGGGGACCTCATGGATATGTAGTTTGAAGCTCCAATGGTACATAAATAATTAATTAAACTCTTTAATTACATTATTCACCATCCGTTAATTGTCGGCCACTCCACTAAAGACCAACAGCTGCACTCTTTACACTGCAGATATATTTTTGTGTCCATTGGATATAACCAATCAACCGTATGATGACCCTTCATAAATTGCTCGTAAGTACAACTAGACCAAATTACTGTTTTTGCTCCTGTAGTTACATCTAGCTTCTTAAGTACCATTGATCCCTTTAATAAACAATATATCATAGTCCTACTATGACTAAACCCCTCTCAGGTCAGGAGAGGATGTGGCACCACATTGTTCTAGACTTGGAATTTGCCCTTAGGGAGCAATTTATCTACTTATCCCTGCCTCGAGGAAGGAGTGAATTCCATCTTGGGTAGTTGTATTCTCAGCTCCCCAATCAGATGAATCCCCAAAATGTAGGCTTATTAAGTCGACAATCTGGCCACTTTCACCCATACAAATCAAAGGACCGCCCTCATAGGCAGGAGTTCATAACTCACTCAAGATTCAGGTCATGTTACCTAGTCATCCTGGTGAAATGTAAGTCTTTATTATGAACAACGTTATATAATAAGACTAAACATTTCGTGGTCTAGTCTTATACAATCTCCTTTGTATAGAATATCTCTACTCGCAAATCTAATATATGCATGATCAGGATTAGGTCATTTGTAGCATTTTACAACAATTATAACACCTACAAAACGGGCCATACTCGTAGTGTCACTAGGATAAGGTACCCAACTTTATCCATCTACTACAGACCATTTAGGTTATCACTTAACATGATCCATCCATATGTCACCACATATATGTTTAAGTTACAAAGATAAGCTTAGATGTTAGTTTATTGGTTTGTGGTTAATGCAACTAAAATATCACATATTTTATAGACAATGAATAAAATATCAAATATTTTATTAAAAGGGCATCAACCGAAACATGCTTGTATCCCTCTATGGATGACCTTTGCATGACTCTTTACTCAAACTCTAGAAATGGATAGAATTGCTTTAGATTTTGCCCCAATTAGTTTTCCCCTACGGTTGGCTCATTGGGGCGAAACTCTAAAATCTAAAATGAGGGGTTATACTTACAAGAAAATGTTAAGTTAATAGTTTGAACTGAATAATGGTTGAGATGGTCTCATTTCAATGAAGGGGTACCTGATCACCCTACGGTGGCTTTTACTACCTCACTGAAACATCATTGCAAAATAGATATCACATAAGGTGCATTAAGTTATTTTGCTGAATTTGATTGGTTTTTCCAAATGGGTAATGCTTGAATACTAATATAAATAAATTGTATGTTTTAGCAAATTTTACAAAATGATTTCCACAACGTTAGACATGGTCGCTACTGATAAGTTAAAAGGCGTTAATTACATCACCTGAAAAAATACGGTTAACACAGTTCTAATCATTGATGAGCTGTGATTTATCCTTGTGGAGGAATGTCCTCCAGTCCTAGCTCCAAATGCCGCTCGAAACATTTAGGAGGCATACGAGCATTGGATACGAACAAATGAAAAGATTTGAGTGTATATCTTGGTAAGCCTTTCTGAAGTCTCGGCCAAGAAACATTAACCCATGCTTATTGCCCGAGAGGTCATGAAATCCCTGCGGAGATGTTCGAATAATCGTCTTCACAACTCAGACATGACGCTCATAAATTCATCTTCAATGCCCGTATGCAAGAAAGGGCATATTTTTTAGAACATATTCTCAACATGATGGTCCACTTTAACGTGGCGGAGATGAATGGGTCTATCATCGATGAGATCAGTTAGGTTAGCTTTATCCTGGAAACTTTACCTAAAATTTTTCTGCAGTTTCGTAGCAATGTTGTTATGAATAGGATTGTCTACAACCTGATCATCTTGCTCAACGAGCTATAGACGTTCCAATCCTTGATAAAAGTCAAGGAACAGAAGGGAGAGACAAATGTTGCCTCTTCCTCTAAGAAGTTTTTCAGACGTTCGACCTCGGGACTAAGTTTGTGCCTTCTTCCTCTGACACCAAAAAGTGGAAGAAGAAGAAAGGTGGAAAAGGGAAAGTTAACCCACCAATTGCTGCCCAGAAGGGCAAGAAAGTCAAGGCTGCAAAGAGAATCTGTTTCCATTATAACCAAGAAGGACACTGGAAGAGAAATTGTCCCAAATACTTGGTAGAAAAGAAAAGACCAAGTAAGAAAATTTTGATTTATTTGTTTTAGAGACATATAATAGTCGTATCCAATAGACACAGAAATATATCTATTGTGCAAAGAGTGTCGGTCTTTAGGTCCATAAAGTCCCCTTTGTAGCTCAACAGGGTTTTTTTAGAATTAATTTTGGATTAATTTGAATTGTTCAAATTAATCGAGAGAATTAATTATATGTTATATAATTAATATAATGTTTTTGATACATTATAATATAAAATTTATTTTAAGAGGAATTAAATATTTGGATATGATTCAAATATTAATTATATGGATCAAATTCATATAACTAAATTTAGTATAAATATCATTTATATTAAATATCACAAATGATTATGTACATACAATAAGTTAGATATAAGAAAGTGTGTGTGTGATTATTATTATTTAAATTAATTTAATTTAATTTTGAATTTAAAATGAGGGAAATAACTTCCTTCCCCCTTAATTATCTCTTAAATTTTACGTGGTGAGTGGGGAAGTTAGTTCGATCGATCTGTTTTTCATCTTCTTCACAGAGAGGGTCTTTGGGAATTAGTGTGGTTGTTTTTAATCTCCTTGAAAATTCCTCTCCCAATTTTTCATTCTTCGTCTCCCAAACTCAGAGCCCACACCTGCTGAGAATTCTCATCCCCTATAGAGAATACAGAGGTCTCATTTGTAGTGGTGTCCTGTGATTTTCGAGGAAGATTCGTGAAGAAGAAGGATTATGTGAAGAACGGTTCTTCAAGGGAAAGCACTTTCTAATCCAAATTCTTTTCTTCTTGCATGTTGTAAAATATTTTTTGTCGAATTGCATATTTTTTGTTCTGTAATTTTGTATTCTGTGATAAAATTGAAATTGGGACGATTTCCGCTTCTGCTGCGGACCTTCAGGTTCTTTCAGTTAGGACGTCCAAGTAAGATTATTCTTAAATCAATTATTTTTCATACTTTCAATTTACCTTGTGTCTGTGAACACTATTTGATTGGGAAAATGCATTGTTTACCTTTTCTTTCTTCTGTTTTGTTTTGTTAGCTCCTTTGGATTTGATTCATGCTTATGTATGGGGACCTTTCCTTGAAATTTCAATAATTATATTATGCTTCTTTTATTAATGACTATTCAAAATATACTTAGTTGTGTCCTATTACTCTTAAATCTGATGTTGTGTCTGTCTTTAAATCCTTTAAACTTCTTATTGAGAATCCCTTTAACTCTCGTATCAAAATTCTTAGAATCGATGGAGGAGAGGAATTTACACTCCCTAGGATTTTTTACTTGAAAATTCTGCCATTCTTCTTCAAAAATATTATGCCTATACTTCTCAACAAAATAGCATTGTCGAGAGTAAACATCGTCACATTATTGAAGTTACTTTAACCTTAATGTCTAAATCTTCTTTTAACTTTAAAATTCTGGCCCTTTGCTTTTGCTATTACCATAAACACCATAAATCAATTAACTTCTCCTCTTCTTGGTAATAAATCTCCTTTTGAAATTATTCTCATAAGTCTTCCTAACTATTCCTTTCTTAAAATATTTGGTTGTGCATATTACCCACTTCTTAAACCTCATGCCTCTCATATACTTGAACCCAAGTCTACTAGATGTGTCTTTTTTGGTTATCCACTTGGCCATAAAGGATATATATTTTTGTTACAACATGAGCAACAACCATCTTTACGCTACTCGACATGTTATCTTTGATGAAACTATTTGTCCTTTTCGAGTTATAAACATTGCTCTACACCTTTAGCCTTATCATCCTTTGAAGATATTGGCCAATCATGTTCTCTCGAGGATGTTTTAAACTACCGAGCCTTGATTGAGGCTCTTCATTACTTGACTTTCAGTAGACTAGATATTTCTTTTGCCGTGAGTAAGCTCACTTAATTTGTGCATCGTCCTCAAGACTCTCACTTAGTAGCAGCATAAAGAGTTCTATATTATTTTAATGGTTCAATTGGCCGAAGTGTTTTAGAAAGATGTTTCCAATACAAATTATCTCCGGTTAACAACATACTTTAATTCGGATTGAGCTGGAAGTCCTCATGATCGGAGATCCACTTCGGGCTTTGTTATTCTTTTGGGAAAAAATCCAATTTCATGGGGGTGCAAAGAAACGATCTACCATTTCTCGAGGCAAAATACTGTGCATTTGCTTCTATCGGTGCCGAATTAAGTTGAATTCGACAGCTTTTGAAAGATCTTCAAATATACAATTTAATGCCACCTTTACTATTATGTGATAATATTTTTTGTATTCAATTAGCAAAAGATCTTGTCTTTCATGGTTGGACTAAACATGTCGAAGTAGATTTTTATTTTGTATGAGAATAAGTTATACGAAGAGATATTGATCTTTTCTATGCTCCTATAGACAAACAGCTGGCAGACTTGTTTACAAAGGCTCATACTGCTTAGAAATTGAGTCTTTTTTGTTCCAAACTTCTATCTCTACAAGCATCAGTTTGAAGGGGAAGATAACTGATGTGTGTGTTAGGTTTTTTGTTAAAGTTTTTTTTTTAGCATGTTTAGTTTATTGTTATGAATTTTTTATGCTCTTCTCTATATATATGTAATTGTACTTTACATTTAATTAATGAGGAGAACTCTCTTTTTCTAAATGAGAGATTATTACAAGAACAAGCACATACAAGATTTAAGCACCAATATTACCTTTAACCATAAACATTTCAAAATTATCATTGAAAATAAATTGTCTAAAGTATGGATTAATTGCTCAAAAGACTCATTTTAAAGGTCCAAAATGGCAAATGATCCAGTTTTTGAAAAAATGTCAAATGCCCCTTTGTTGATGTCATGACCACGTGAAGTTATATTATTGCGTTTCTTTTTCGGTGTGAAAAAATTTTCTCTGCACGTCGTCTTCTTCTTTTCCTTTGTACATCTTCTTCTTCTTTTTCTCTGGCACGACGAGTCCATGCAAGCAGCTCCAATGCAACCAACCCTGATGAGCAAGAGATAAGAGAGATGAGTGATGAAGCGAAGAGAGAGTGAGAGACATAGTGATTTGTGAGTGAAAAAAGTAAGAGAGCGAGATGAGCTAGAGCGAGAGATATAGTGATTTGTGAGTGAAAAAAGAAGAGAGAGCAAAAGTGAGACTACTTTTCCACGAGCACACGAATATATTTTGGTAATTTCACTTGAATTTGATGTCAACAAAGGGTCATTCGGCATTCTTTTCAAAAACTGGATCATTTCACATTTTTCGTCTAATTTTTTTATCATCCATTCAGTGGATCCTAAAAACTTCAAACCTAATTTGAGACCTAAAATAATGTAATAGTGACTTAAACCGGGTGGTGATTCAAGTTTTGTTTCAAATCACGGTCTTAATTTCCATTGAAGATGATGAACTTCTCGAGTATTTGATCTAACCTCAATAACTTCATCTTTTGAGTAAATGACAAAATTATAAAGGTAAAGTCGAGTTCAGAACGAATTAGACCTAAGTGATATATATATATATATATATATATATATATATATATATATAGTGTGTGTGTGGATGGAATTTGTTCAATGCCACGAAAGATTTCCACTTTCATATTGTGTAATCAAGAGCATGGCAGCTTTAGCATTGACGGAGACAATCGACCGCCTGTTCTTTTATATTTGTAATTAACGTAAAACTCAAATGCGTGGCTATGATGTGAAGCTATTCGTGGGAACAAATTATTGAATCTGTCACTCATACCAAGATTAGATTAAATTAATAGGTTTAGACATTATTTTAGTCCTATTAAAAGGAATTGAAATAGTCACTCGTTAAATAATTTAAGAACTCAAACGAATCAAAGATAAAAGTAGACGAAAATTAACATTTTGAAAATATAATAACTAAAATGAAAATTTAAAAATATAAGGACTAAAATATAAACTATAGGAACAAAGTAGTCTTAAACCTAGATTAGATTATAAGCCTATACTCGACATCTTTTATATAAGCTCTAAAATTTATCTAAATTACCGTTCAATAAATCCTTTCATTTTCAGTTCCATATCAATATATATCTTCTAAGTTGACAAATTTATTCAAAACAAAATTAAAATTTAGAAAAATGTCAATTCATATCTTTAAAATTTGAAATTTATCAAATAAATTCTGAACTAATAATTGTATCGACTTAAATTATAAACTTTTGTAAGTGTATGAATTGATGTTGGAAAAATGGTATATATATAAACTGAATGCACTAACAAACTGATTACAACTCAATTAGAAACAATATACTCAATGTATAATATTCAAACTCAAACTTAAGCCAGATGAAGTAACAAGGCTTAGATATGAAAATAATCAAAGACTTTAAAGAACCTCAAAACTTTTAGAGACTCAAAATGTAGTCGAGACACGTTTATGATAAGTATTGTCCTAAAAATAATTATTCACTCTGCACAGGCTGCAAGCAGACTACAACGATCGTCTCAGTAGGATACAACGATAACTCCAGTAGAACTATATCCTGCAACCTTGAACTACTCGGATTTGGCAGAACTCTTGGATACTTGCCCTCAACTTAACTCAAGAACACAAGAAACAAAGAAACAAAGGAGATAGCTTTTCAATTTGGAATGGGATGTTACACGTGAAGAACCAAGTTGCTATTTATAGGCTAGCAACTTAGTAACTCACAAAAATTCAAAATAAAATCAAATAAAAACCAAAATTAAAATATTTTTCAACTTTAACTCAATTGAGTTGTTATTTGACAAAAATTAAACATATTTCATTCAAATTGAAGAAACTACAAATTTAACTTTCATACATATTAAATTTGTACAAGAAACATCATTTTAATTTGAAGTTTCAATCTAATTTGAAAGTTTCTAAACAATGAGTTTAATCTACACAATTAAATCCAATTTTATGGTTCAATATTCAATTGTTTCACTTTCTTTCACTATATATATATATATCCAACAATCCCCCACATGAAAGAAGGTGAGAAAAATCAAATAAAAACCATTGAGAGCAAACATACCAAGTTATACATCAAGGGAGGTGTCTTCTAGACTTAAACCTTCCTTAGTGAGTATCTAATAGAATTTACCAAAGAAATAGTAAGCTCTGGAACTTTCCTTCATGTTACAAAATTGAGACAATAGATTCACACACAAGTTGTCTTGTATCTTTGAGTTCTATATACTTGTATTCATTTTAGTCCTGGACAAAATCCTGAATTCATGAGAGCTTTAGAGAATATAAGCCATTTGAAATGTTCTCATAGAAGCGACCCCACTTCTACTCTCATATAGATAATGTTGATTAGAGTATTCTGTCATTATTCCTCTTGTAAAACAAGATATCAACATTACCTTAACATCAATAGATCATACACTCTACAACATCATGAAAATAGGAAGAAACTACAAGTTTCTTAGTATGTTAATTATGAATTATCCTGCTATTTTGCCTATTGAACCTAGATCTTGGGATCTCCATTCAACTAAGTTAGGTTACCACTAGATAACTCATCTCATATGCTTTAACCTCATTTTCCTCGATGTAGTGACTTGCTCTCTTAACAATCTTTCATCTTTTGATTTTATATAATCAATGGAAATTATTCCATTAGAGAGTAATTGTCTTATCGAGTTATGTCTGTTCCTAATATGCCGTAACTTGCCATTATAAACATTATTCTTGGCTTTTATAGAAGCCACTAAATTATCACAATAAATACATATTACAATTATGGGCTTTGGCCACAATAGAATAACTTCGAAGCCATTCAACTTCTTCTTATGCTTTATCAAAAGCTATAAACTCGGATTCCATAGTAGAATGTGCTATACACATCTGTTTTGAAGACTTCTATGATACATCTACTCCACCTAAGGTAAAAATATAACCATTGGTTGATTTAGTCTCCATGCTATTAGAAATCCAATTAGCATCACAAAATCCTTCCAGTACATGTGGATACCTCATATAATACAATCTATAGTCTAGAGTATACTTCAAGTACCTTAGAACTCTAACTAATGCATTCCAATGATCATGCCTAGGATTGATGGTGTGTCTTGCTAACCTTCCTATTGAATAGACAACAGCAGGTCTTGTATAATTCATGATGTACATTATGTTTGGGATGATGCCCTAAACTCTCGTTGGATCATGTAGTTTGTAAGCACAGTTTTGAACAAATGCTTGTGATGTACAATATATGATTTTTTTTTTTTCACTTTTGTCTATGAACATTGGATATTTTATTTGCTTTACCACAAACCAATAAACTAAGATCCCTAGTTGTCGTTTGTAACTTAAGCATGTATGTGGAGACATACAGATGGATCATGTCTTAAGTGATAATCAAAATGGTCTGTAGTATATGAATATAGGAGGGAAAGCTTATCCTGTTAACACTACCAATGCAACCCGCTTTGTAGAATAGTTACAAGTGTTGTGACTTGTTACAAATGGTTTGATCTTGATTATTCATGTGGAGACATGCAAGCGCGGGCGTCCTATACAAAGGAGTTTGTATAAAATCGAACCATGAAGTGTTATAGTATCGTTATATAATGTCGTTCATGACAGAGACTAGGATGACCATAGGTAACATGACCTCAATCCTAAGTAAGTTGGGAACTCCTACCTTTGAGAGCGGTCATTTGATTTGCACGGTTGCGAGTGGCCAAATCGCCGACTCAAACCTACCACTTCGGGGATTTTTCTGATTTGAGAGTTGGGAATTCAGCTACATAAAATGAAATTCACTCATTCCCCGAAGCAGGGGTAAGTAGATAGATTACTCCCCTAAGGGCTGATTCCAGGACTTGAATAATATGGCGCCACACATCTTCTCATGGCCTGAGAGGTGTCCACACATGGTAGGACTATGTTGTATTGTTCATGAGAGGGATCAGTGGTACTTAAGCAGTTAGATGTTACTACAGGGGCAAAAGGGTAAATTGGCCCAACTGTACTTACGAGCATTTGTGAAGGGTTATCGTACTGTTGATCGGTTATATTCAATGGACACATAAATATATCTGTGGTGAGAAGGGTGCAACTTTCGGTCTTTAGCGGAGTGCCTGGCAGTTAACGGATGGTGGATCTCGTGGCTAAAGAGTTTAGTCAGCTATTCCCGTACTGTTGGAGCTTCGAGTCATAGGTCCATAAGGTCCCCTTGGTAGCTCAATGGATTCAAGTTGAGAATTAGTTTTTAGGTCAGTTTGAAGTGTTCAAATTAACAAGAGGGAGTTCGATTATATATGATATGATTGAACTGATTAATTGTATATGATATGATTGATATTATGTAGGAGATACATTATTTTGGAGGAAAATGATATAAATATGATTTATATCTAGTGGAGGAGAAAAAAACTACGGTTAATGTATTACATATGATGTGATATTAAACCATAGGTTATTGAATATAATATGATTATATTTATTATTTATTTTTTTGAAATTATAAGATAATTGTTGCCTGGCTTTTTCTCCATAACCACATGAGATAGTGGGAGGTTTCATTCAATTTTCGTAACTGAAGGATAAAATGAAAATCGTTTTCATTTTGTAAGGAGATGAGATATTCGCTCATGAGTGGTGTATACTGCCTATTGCACAGCAAATTGAGAGCCTACACGATTGCTCAAAGTTTCTAAACGATCATATACACGCACGCGGTTTACTAAATGATCGCATAGGATTTGCTAAACGATCATCTAGCTCTTTCTAAACGATCACGCGCCCGAGTGTCTTACTAAACGATCGTCTATACGATCGCGACCCTATTTACTAAACGATCGTGTATCTTTATCTAAATGATCAAACATCGTTTATACGATAGACACCTGTCTTCTCCCACTTTCTTAGTCATGGTATACGATTGGCTTTTCCTCCTTCCTTTTACCAAATCCAACAAAGCCTACACCTCCTGGATTCTCATACCGAGAATACCGAGGGTTCTAAGTGGTGGTGTCTTCCTTACTGTCGTATTCGTGAAAAGGTCATTCATGGGTAGACGATTTTCTTGGACGATCTCAGCGAGAGCGAGAGGAGCAGTCCTTGGCGAGAACGAGTTTTTAGGCAAAGAAGGGTTCTTCAACTGATACGTATTTCATTCTCTTTGTCGTCTAAGTTCGAAAGCATGCTTGTAATTTGTTGTTAATGCATTGGATTGTAAATGTGGTAATTCTATCACAATGAGTTTAGAACGATCTTGCTTTCGCTCAGAGGTACTCTGTGATAAGAGTCCTTCATATTAAACTACCAATAACTCTAGAATATTCTATAGAAGATACACATTCATCATTGTTTTGTTCAACTTACAATTTGGATCAAATGAAGTAATAACTGGCTTACTCTTAAAATGATCAAATTTTCTTAGCACTTTCTCTATATAGTGAGATTGAGAAAGTATGTATCCACTAAGATTTCTTATTATTCGAATTCCAAGGATAACATTAGCAAGACCAAGATCTTTCATATCAAAATTGACAACATCCTTTTAGTGGAATCAATGACACTTCTAGTTGTACCCATTATTAACATATCATCCACATATAAGCAAACAATGACACATTCTTGATCTATGGTTTTAACATAGACACATTTATCACTCTCATTTATCTTAAATCCATAAAGAGAATTGACAAGTTTACATACTTTTCACTCATTCTTGATCTAGTGTGATCAAACATTTCAAGTCATTGTTGGAGTGCTTATTTCAACCCATAAGAGATTTGACAAGTTTACTAACTTTATCTTCAAGTCCTTTAACAACAAATTCTTCACGTTGTTTCATATAGGTTTCTTCATCTACATCTCCATTTAAAAATGCAGTTTTTACATCCATTTGGTGTATTTCCAAGTTTTGTAAAGTTGTTATTGCATTTAACATCCTTATAGATGTAATATTCGTCATTGGAGAATAGGTATTGAAGAAATCTAGCCTTTCTTTTTGGCAAAAGCCTTTAGCTACCAATCTAGCTTTGTACTTCTCAATAAAGTCATCAACTTTTAGCTTTCTCTTAAAAATCAATTTATTCCCAATTAGTTTGCTTCCAGTAGATAAATCAATCAATAATCAAGTATTATTCTGTAAAATGGATTTTAGCTCACCTTCTATCATATAAGTTATGAAATCATGTCCAAAAGAAGTAGCTTTCTTAGCTCTTTTTATTTTTCTAGGTTCAGATTCAGTATTCTGATCATGACAGTATTCTGCCTAAATAGTAAACACGGGTAGATGATCTTTCGAAGAGCCTCATTAATTCTTTTGGCACCAACAATTTTGCATCTTTCTTCCTTTAAAAGAAATATATCCCCAAAGAATTCAGCTTCAATAGATTTTATTATGATATTATTATTGACATCAAAAAGTTCTGATTTAAGTACCATATATCTATAAGCAGCACTATGCATTGCATAGCCTATGAAGATACAATCAATTGTTTTAGGTCCAAGCTTGATCCTTTTTTATAAAGAAACTCGTACTTTTGCCAAACACTTCCACACTTTCAACATTTTATACGAGGGTAACTTTCCATTCCACACTTCAAAAGGTGACTTATTAGTCTTCTTATGTGTGATTCTATTTAGTATAAAATTTGCTATCAGCAAAGCTTCCCCTACAAATTATGAGGTAAATCTGAACTGTTTAACATGCAATTAACCATATCCATTAAAGTTCAATTCTTTCTTTCAGCTACACCATTTTGTTGTGGTGTATAAGAAATTGTAGTTTGATGGATTATACCATTAACTTCACAATATTCATAAAGTGATAATGATTCATATTTATCACCCTTATCTGATCTAAGCACCTTTATTTTTTTCTCAAATTGATTTTCAACTTCTGTCTTTTATGTTAAAAATAAGTCTACGCATGTGTATTTAAAGAAATTATAAGTCTCACATGATGTTTTTCAAATGAAATTTGAATAATTTGTTTAACTTGATATACTTGCAAAAGTTCAGATTTTGATTTGATATATATACATCAAAATATTACTCTTTTGCAAGGAATAAAATATCAATATTTCAATTTTGCGAATATATTATCCGATATATTGACATCAACAAATATTTCCAAGAGTAAAAAGATTTAGAAATTTGTTTTAGATTAATTATTAAATTGTTTGTACTCTCAAATTAATTTATGAATATTGTTATTAGTATTTCTATTCATATTTAATTAAATAAGTTTTATTTTTTATATTTTACTAGCATTTATAAACGATATCAAAGGTATTCGTGAACAATTAGTATCAATATCCAACCTTTCGTTTAACGAAAATATTGACTCTTTTGCAAATAATTAGGAAAGTCGTCGGGCGTAAAAGTGGAGGACGAGTAAAAGGACATGTCGGTCCCAGTGGGAGTGGGCGTTGTACTTGTAGGGTATGATTATGAAAGCGGCGGCTCAGTGTTGGGCCGTTGGCTCATTCCATTCCTCACAGTACGCAAAACCGCGTTTAAGAAGAGACGACGGTATAGCAGTAGCACACTACAAATTTTATTCCATGCAAAGCATAGGCTTTTTTTTTTCTTTTTTGTCATTATTATAAATTTCAAACTTCTTTTGCTATATAATAAAATAGAATTCAACTTTCAACTTTAATTAAAGAATACAGTGACTGTTAACATTATCAAATGTGAACATAACAAAACAAATTTCTTCGTGTCAATTTTTTCCCTCTAAATTTGTCATATTTATGAAATACATTTCAAGATCATGGAGACTAAAATAAACCAAACTAAAAAATTAAAATTAACGTAAAGTATATATTTATACATAATATTCGAATAAAAATTGTTATAATATAGCAGATGAAGTCCGAGGTGGAGCTACTCTTATCCCATTCTTGAATTGACATAAGTTGCATTCATTCAAACTTCACTATTTTGAGTCAAAATTTATAAAAAAAAAAATGAAAAATAAAATGATCAACTTATACCTTTGGAAGTCGTACCATTAAAACAATTAATTAACATTTGTATCAATTTAAACTATAAATTTTTGTGATTGTAAATTCTAAACTTTTGTGATTGTATTAATTTGCAATCTCATATAAAATTCGTTTAAAAGATGTCATGTGAGACTTACAACTATATTAGTTAAACTTCAAAATTATCATAAATGAATCAATTTAGATATTTTAATTAAGATTATCTTCGAGAATGATCTATACACCAATTCTTACACGTACGTTAAACGTAAGATGAACAAATTGATTAATAGAATTGATGCATTGGTCCTCGGAAATCATGACCAAGAGTCCAAATTGATTTTAAAAACTACTCTTGAAGTAGGATGATGGTTGTAATTACACCCTCAAATTTTCAATGGTAAAAATTGGGCTCTCAAACTTATACAAGTGTTAAAAAAACTTTCAATTGTTAAAAATATAAGTCTCATACGATATTTTGCCGCACGAAATGTGTAATATTGGATATGATATAAATTGATACATTTATAAAAATTTTAAACTACGATTATTAAATCATAATTTTAATTATAGAAGTCGTATAAGTTAAAGAATGGTAAATATAACAAACTCTATCATTTATAGGCTTCTTTTAATGACATAGTCTATCACTTATAAATCCCTAACAGCGATATATAGATTTCGAAAGTACAATTTAAATTTATTATATCTATAAAATTTTTTATACGATATTATATCTACAGATACTCTGAATTCATGATTATATATGTAATAGTCCTTTAATTTATACTATTTTCAAATTTTTAGATAAAAATTGATTTTTTTCTCTCAATAATAATGGGATGAAAATAATGCCACTCATTAAATACAATAAAAGGAGGGAATGGGGCCAAGAGCTCATAAAGATGTGGTCAGACATGAACGCAAAGATATTTCAAGAATCAAAGTGTTACAATTTCATGCATTTATTTTCCCAAAACATTTACACATTTTTGCATGCTAATGCTAGCTAGCTGGCATTTTTTTGTCCACGCACATAATTTTGGAATAACAAGTAGTCTATTCCTTTTACTACTTCTCCTTCAGATTCGCCTACTCTAAATGTTGACTTTGACTCTTTCTTCAATCTCAGCCGTTGCTAGTCAAATCAAATCAGCTACGCGCTTTATTTATTGATCCCATCCAATAACAATATAATTTATAAACCCTAGTTTGTTGACTTTTTAAGCCTCCGATCAATGTGTAACCAATTTAATTCTCTATACCATGGAAATCTTGATTTTTCAATTAGTTTCTTTTCCTTTTTTTTTTTTTTGAATAATTTGTTTCTTTGGTGGTTAATAAAATAGTGGAGTTCATATTGTTAAATCGAATTTAACTTTCAAATAATATAGGAATGATTTCACGTAAAGTAAAATAAGTATTTTATAGTAAGGGTTTGTTTTGAATGATTAAAAGAAAAATATTTTTATTTAAACTATTTTTATAAAAAATCTTGAAGATAAATTTTGAAAGTGTTTTAAAAACTATTATGAGAAAATTGACAAACAATTCAATTTTTTTCAGATTTTTTTTTAAAATCAAATACTTGAAAATTTAATCTAAACATATCATAAATCATTTGTATCTATTTGATACTAATCAATTGCATATCAACTTTTGTGTTGATTTTTCATTTATATTATTAAAATTATGATAAGAGTCTCTCATTAATAAAATAAGAATCTAAACTATCTATCAAAAAACAAATATTTATCGCATTTATAACCATGGACAATAGTTAAAATTAATTTTGTCATTTTTTAAATTAAAACATGTTTTTAATCTTCAAAATTATTTTTTATGATATGAAAATCATATTTAAAAATGTAAAGTTCAATATTAAATTAATTTTACACGATGAAAACAAGTTTTAGAGTAATTTAAAAATGACAAAAAATAGTTTTGATAATTTTAAAATCACTCCAAACATATACTTTAATAATCTAAAAATATTAAATATAATTCAGATTATCTACCAAACAAAACAACCATCATATTTACATGATTTTATACACTTTCCCCGATTTTGGAGGTAATTTAATGTTTTATTCCTTTCTAATTTTGATATTAAGTTTCTTTAACAATGTGATATTAAATTTCACAAAATGAGAGGTGAATTGACATCATATAGTAAGAAAATTAATCTATAAAACATAAGAACTTAAATAAACAACAAAATATCATTAAAGTAAATATAATATAACAGAAAAAATATTTTTTTTTATTCACGAGTTTTTAAGAATAGGTGTGTTTGGTCCCTAATGTTTCAAATCAGTCATTTTAGTCCTTGAGATTTTAGAAATAGATTTAAAAGGTCACTCAACTAATAAATATATTAGATTTAAATATAAAATTAATGAAAAATATGATGTGGCAAGGTGATTGAAAAAATATATATTTTTAATATTTTCCACTTCTCTCTTGTCTTTCTTTTTCTCTCTTTTCTCTTATCATCTCTTCTCCATCTCCATGTCTCTTTGTCGATCATGTTTTCTATTGAAGAAGATGATGAAATTTGCTCACTCCTCTCTTATTTCTCTCACAATAAAAGGAATTGAATGTAACATATATGGATAAAAGATTTTGAAGACAAAAAACGGATTTTTGTTGTCAGAAAAAAATGGAGACCAAAACATAGTAAAAAAACAAATGACAAAAAGTTAAAAGAAAAACTTCAAATCGTAGCGTTCATGGCTTCTAAAAAGCAAATCAATAGAAAATAATGCAATTTTATTAAAGAAAAGAACAAAAACTCAAATGGCTCTTCCCCTAACCCCCTTCTTCTCTTCTCTTTTTTGGTGGTTTTGTCTCTATGGTTTTAGATGTTGGAAAAAAGGAGAGTTGTCGGTGATGGCGATGGGAACTTTTCTGGTGAGGAAGAAATTTTTTGAGATATCCGGGTGAAGGAGTGTTGGAATGTATCATCACATAGCGGAAGCGAAAAAGGATTATTAAGCAGTCTAATTCATTAATTTTAGTAGAAACGAAAGCATGCTCTAGCAGAAATTAATGGGTTTCAAGTCATATCTTTGTAGAATTCTTGAAATCACGATTTTCAGTTGCAAATCTCTCCAAATCTCGTTGTAGACTCCACAAGATCTTCTCTACTATTCTCTTGGTGCTCTAGATTGAGCCGTGGGACTCAAAATAACACTACAGGAATTCTGGCTTCTCCTGACGTCATATTTCATCGGGAAAGTGTGGAAAATTCGTCGGGAGAAGATCTTCCGAAGCATAAACGGTCGTCAGGAGTTTGGTCGGGATAAATCCATCGGAAGAGGATCTCCTGACGAACTTTTGAACGGCGTCGGGAGTTAGGGGGAACTCCGGACACCTATGTGGCGTTGGGAGTTAAGGGGAACTCCCGACGCTTAGTATACGGTGTTGGAAGTTCCACGGGCTACACCGCGTCGGGAGTTCCCCCTAACTCCCGACGCCTTAAAACGGCGTCCGAAGTTCCCCCTAACTCTCGAGTCGCGTCGGGGGATCCTATATGGATAAACAATTCAACTTCCTATATGGATAAAATTTAATATATCATTTGTAATTTTTTTAAATTTGATCTGAAATCCAGTGAAACATATTATACCAAATAAAGATTCACATAAAAGAAAATGAAGTCCATTTTATAATAAGTAAAAAATTACAATATCCAAATGTTGTCCCAGCTCTAGAACACTTGTCCATTATATTCAGAAATACATAAAAGAAGCAAAATGAGAACAACATCTAGAACACTTCTCGAACACAGCATCTTCAATAATTGTCCCAGCTCATCTCCGAACAGCATTCTACAAAAAAACAAAAACATTGAAATATTATATGGATAAACAATTCAATTTCCTCTATTTTTCAATTTTTGAAAGTCCTATATGATCTTTTAGATTGAAATCTAGTAAAAATTAAATTTGCATGAGAAGTATGTAAGAAAGGCTAGCTTATCTCAAAATAATATTAGTGCATGCATAGGATAATGGGGTAGAATAGTAGTAAAGAAATATTGTTGGAAAGGGGAAAGAAACAAAAACAAAAACTATAATAAGATTTGGGTGACCTAACTTTAGTTTATTGACATAACAAGGCATGACAACCTTTTGAATTTGATTATTGACTTTCTAAGCAACATGTTCAAAAAGGAAACAAGTTGGCCTATTACTGATAGATTTTGTTATTTTACAATTCTTTAAATATATTGTTGTTCACTTGATTAATACCCCTAAAAGTACCATTTATTACAATTACCCTTTCTTCTTTTATTCTAATGGGTCCAAGTGGAGAGTTTTCAATTCAAATCCATATCCATTTATGCAAGTTTGGGCCTTAGGAATATTGTAACAACAATTGTTGCAAGCATTTCATTTCTTTTGATGATAGGATGGGCCTTGATTCTAGCCCAATCCATAGTTGGGGCTCATTGGGCTAACTACCCCTTTGCTATGTAATTTGCAAGTCTCCCTTTTAATTCCTCTGTTATCACAAGTTAAGGCTCCCTCTAATTTAATAATAAAAATAAGATCAAAAGAAAAGGAAAAGCACAATTATACATCTTAATTAAATATAACAGTTGAGATTTTCTTATGAGTTTTGGATGAATATAACAGTTGAGAATTTCTTTCTTTCTTTTTTTTTTTTTTGAAAAGGAAATGAGACTTTTTCATTGAAATAATGAAATGAGTCTAATGCTCAAAGTACAAATAAACAAAAATAATAGTGAGAATACAATGAAAAATTCGCTACAACTAAAATAAGATAAAAAAAAGGACCAACCCTAAGAATAGGAAAAAAAACAACATCCAATAAATAAAAATCTCTGAATGAAACAGTTGAAAATTTCTTATTCGTTGCTTACATTACAAAATTCAATGATATGGCATGGTGGGATGCTTATCTAATTTGTATGAGAGTGTTGAAGCTACTGAGGGCATCTTTAGATGTCATTACTTTGGATGTCAATCAGGGTGTGAAGCTGCTGAGGGCATCTTTGCAAACGAGATACATGGAAAGAGCGAGATACATGGAGAGAGCGAGAATCATGGAGAGAGTAAGATACATGGAGAAAGCAACATTCAGGGACTGTGATTGGGTTTTTGAAACATCAAGGCATGGTGGAATGCTTATCTAATTTGTATGAGATTGTTGAAGCTTTCAATGACACATATTTATAACCAAATCAAATCAAAGACACCCTTTTGAAGCCTAATATTTGAATCTAATCAAATGAAGTTATACATGTGCTGTGACATTCATAGAGAGAGCGAGATACATGGAGAGAGCGACAATCATGGAGAGAGCGAGATTCATGGAGAGAGCGAGATTCATGGAGAGAGTGAGATACATGGAGAGAATGACATTCAGGGACTGTGATTGGGCTTTTGAAACATCAAGGCATGGTGGGATGCTTATCTAATTTGTATAAGAGTGTTGAAGCTTTAAATGACACATATTTACAACCAAATCAGAGCAAAGACACCCTTTTAAAGCCTAATATTTGAATCTTCAGCTGATCAAATGAAGTTATACATGTGTTGTGACATTCATGGAGAGAGTGACATTCATGGAGAGAGTGAGATACAGGAGAGAGCGACACTCAGGGACTGTGATTGGGCTTTTGAAATATCAAGGTATGATGGGATGCTTATCTAATTTGTATGAGAGTGTTGAAGCTTTAAATGACATAACTAAAGACATAACTAAACTTTGCTACCATAACTGCATAAAGCTACTTAAGACATAACTAAACTTTGCTATCATAACTGTAGGATAGTAACATATTACACAACTAAATAATGTAGTAATCATACCTAATTTGATGGGTTTCCTCTATGTGATCGTACTATGTCTTCAATCATCTTTTTCATTTCTTCCATTTGTCTCGCATGATTCTCTTGCATTCTTCTCTGAACGTCTTCGAGTTCCTTAATCCTCGACTGAGACTGTTGAAAATTGACTCCCAATTCATCCATTTCCTCCTCCGTTCCTTGAGTAGACGACAAGCTTGATGACATGGTACTCCTTCGTGACTTAGGCTTAGGGCCCCAACCTAGACCTTTTGAATATCCGTATCGTGTACCCAAAACTATCTCACAGATTTCATCCCCTGTTAGTGGTTGAGAACCTTCTACAGTGGGGCTGGATTGTAATTCCAACATTTGATGCTAGACATAATAATTAAATGGGTAAGAATGAGGGACTAAAGTTAAAAGTGAAAAAAAAAACACGACAGTAAAGAAAAAAATGTTACATGTGCACTTTCAGCAGCCTCGTTCATAAACTTGCCATCTTTAGAGTGTGTTTCCCTAAATTGGTTAACACGTCCTATTTATCGACCCTCCTTTACCTGCAACTCTGCCTGAGTTTGCAGGAATGACTTTGATCCACCAACATGGTTGAACGGTAATTTCTTTCTATTCTTCCGATTCGTCACAGACACTTCCTACATTTGAAGAAAAAAAATATGTCAATAGTGTGATGTATTAGTAAATGCAGCAAATGATACATGCCATAAATATTGTACCTGAAACGCTTCACTCTCGAAGCGGTCACACGAAAAGTACCAATCTTCTGGCCTATTTTTAAACCAATTAGGCAAACTGGCACGTGCTTGTTGAGGATCTCCACATTTTCTGTAATGTCTATGCAAGTCTGATCTAAATTCTTTGAACGAGTTTTGAATTTGATGTTTTATAAAACGGTTAAGTAGTTGACTGGACAGATCAAGATCGAAATGAGCCTACAAAAGAGGGAGGGAAGAATTAGCATAGATGATGTTTATGACTGTAAAGAGAATAAACTTATAATTACTTACCAATAATTGACTTTTAGCCAATTCTATGAACTCGTTTGGAACCTCAGCAAAAGTACGACACCGTATTGGAAATACGGATCTCACAGTGACGCCGATCACATTACTAAAACAAACCGAATGTTGAGATATCTGTTTCGCTTCCCCCTCATTTATGACGATTGTGATTCTCCCATGTTTTTGTACGTATTTTTCCACCTTGATGTTCCGCGAATGCTCTCGCTTCTTCCGATTGGATGCTGAGCCACTATCTAAAGAATAAAAAATCTAAAACAGTTTATGATGTATTTCAGTTAACAGAATATATTTCAAAATATACTAACCTGAAGTATCGCCCACAGAAGATACCGTGTTGCCTAGATATAACTCCTAGAATTCTTCATCAGCCTCCCATTGCCTATTAAGGGTTGACATCGTATCTATACAAATACAAAAGAGAGAAAACAATATTAAATTAACAATAAATACGTGTAAGCTAGAGAAAAAGAGAATTTAGTAGATACATTATTACTTATCATCGTAATCTAATTCAAATTATTATTAGGGGTTGACATCTTATCTATACAAACACAAAAGAGAGAAAACAATATTAAATTAACAATAAATACGTGTAAGCTAGAGAAAAAGAGAATTTAGTAGATACATCATTACTCATGATCACCGTAATCTAATTCAAATTATTCATCAGCATTTGAACTGTTATTGAGAGATAATTGTTCTTCATCATCATCGTTTATGAAGTCATGATTGCCATGTATAGTAATTGGTCTTTCCACAACTGTAGGATCAACGTCAGATCTGCATAAAGTAACCTCCTCAATGGTTTCATCCACTCGGACGCCACCAACAATTTCTAGTAAATCTAGTTGTGCGTTTTCAACATCATCCACTTCCAGTACATCCCATATTCGTTTATTTTGGACTACTTGAACAACTTTCCAATTGCTACCTTTTTGAATGCCATCAATGTAAAAGACTTGTTGTGCTTGGATAGCAAAGATGAAAGGCTCATCGACATACCAAAAGTGTGATATATTGATAGATTTGTATCCTAAATCTACATGTGTCCTATTACGTTTGTTGTTATCTGTGTCAAACCACTTCAACAAGAAAACGTGTCTTCTGTTCGCATATTGCAAATCTAATACTTCATCTACAACACCGTAGAAATTGTTATCCATACTTGTGTTCTCACTGATCTCCCCGGTCACTAGGACTCCACTATTTTGTGTAGCTCGACGATTATCATGCTCTACAGTGTGAAACCGTACCCCATTAACAATGCATCCATTGTAAGAGCGCACCTCAGACGAAGGTCCCATTGCAAGTGAAAAGAAATCATCGAAGATATCTTCTCTCTCGCCCCGTTGTAGAACCTGATAATTACATATACATTAAAAATGAATACGAAAAATGAATCATCCCTCAACCGTTGCCTACAAAATGACTATGTATACCTGAGATTTGAACAAATCGGGAAATTTGTTATATATAAGTCAGAGGCGCATTGAACTTCACGACGAATTAACCTCAAATGTTGCCTACAATATTCATCATTTAAATGTTATATTAAAGGAGATACTCTAGAATTTAGAAAAGGAAAAAGTTTGAAACGTACTTGCAATAGTCTGGTATTTCTTTACAATTATTGAGAATGTACCAATGTGCAATACGCTTTTCCTCCGCTGATAGCGTTCGTAAAGTTGACGCCCCTAATGGTCGTACCCTCTGCCTAAATAATTCAAATTCACCAAATATCTCATGATCGGGAATGTTATCATCATTTTGTTCATCTCTATTGAATCTCGTTTCAATCCCACTTAGACATCGTGAGTAAAAGTTTCATGATTCATTCATTGCATATGCTTCCGCTATAGACCCCTCGGGATGTGCTTTGTTCCGTACAAATTATTTTAATGTTCGTAAACTTCTTTCAATAGGATACATCTAACTGTAATTAACTGGACCCACCACTTTGATTTCATATGGTAGATGAACTACAAGGTGTACCATTACATCGAAAAAGGCAGGTGGGAATATTCTCTCCAATTTATAAAGTATGACTATGATGTCTGCTTGTAGTTTGTTCAAATCACTTACACATATTATCTTTGCACATAAGTCGCGAAAGAATGTACACAACTCAACAATAGCAGTGGATACATTCTTCGGTAGTATGCTCGAATACCAATAGGGAGTAGTCTGTGAAGTAACACATGACAGTCGTATGTTTTCAGGCCCGATATTTTTCCATCTTTGTCATTGACACATTGTGATATGTTAGATACGAATCCATAAGGGAATTTCACTGATTTCAAATACTTACAAAATGAAATCCGTTCACCATTTGTTAATGTGTATGCTACGTGTAGTTTTACAAATCTGTTCTCGATCTGTATCAAGTGTAGGTCCTCTCTTATCTTCAAATCTTGTAAGTCCAATTGAGCGTTCGTTGTATCCTTTGTCTTTCCTTCAATATTTAACAATGTGCCCACCAAATTTTCGCATATGTTTTTTTCAATATGCATTACAACCAATTTATGTCGTAACAATAGTCTGGACCAATATGGAAGTTGGAAAAAAAATACTTTTTTTAGTCCAGTTTAGAATTCGCTTTCTTTTTTTTGTCTTGCTTCGATGGATGTTTGCTAAGCACAGAAAAGTTTAGCGTATTTATTTGTTGTAATATCTCTTCTCCATTCACTACGACTGGTGGAGGTCTACGTTCAACTTTTCCATCATGTTGTCTACTTCGACGCCAACTATGATTCTCTGGAAGATAACGTCGATATCCCATAAATGATATTTTTCCTCTTATCCCGAAGGACAAGTTATCTTCTTTGCATATTGGACATGCTTTAAAACCTTTTGTACTCCACCCAAATAAGTCACCGTACGCAAAGAAGTCATTAATCGTTCATAATAAGGTAGCATATAGTTGAAAAAACTCACTAGCAACAGAATCATAAGTTTGCACACCAATTGTCCACAACTCTTTCAACTCTTCAATCAACGGTTGCAAGTAAACATCAATTTCCTTTTCGGGAGATTTTGGACCAGGTATGATCAAAGACATGAAGAAATTTGTTTCCTTCATGCATTTCCAAGGGGTCAAATTATAAGGAATTATCACCACAGACCACATACTATAAGAAGTGCTCATATTTCCAAACGGATTGAAGCCATCTAATGCTAATCCCAAACGAACATTTTGAGGATCTAAAGAGAAATGAGGGAATTCACGATCAAAATGTTTCCACCCTTCTACATCAGCTGGATGTCGCAATACATTATCTGTTTCAACTCGCTTATCTTTATGTCATCTCATGTCAGAAGCGCCTTCTTTTGATGCAAACAATCGTTTTAATCTCGGTATCAATGGAAAATGATGCAATACCTTATGTGGTATTTTTTTATCCTTGCCATCATTAACTTTGTACCGAGACTCACCACAAATAGCGCATTATTTCAAATCTACAAACTCTTTCCAATACAATACACAATCATATTTGCACGCATGAATAGACTCATAACCTAGACTTAAATCACACAATTTTTGCTTGGCTTCATAAAAGGAAGTAGGTATAGAGGTGCAAGCTGGAAACGCTGTTTTTAACAATTCCAACAACATGTCAAATGATTTGTTACTCTAGCCATTTAGAACTTTGATATGCATCAACTTCACTAAAAAGTCTAAGGACGAAAATTGCGAACACCCAGGGTATAATTCATTACGTGCTTCGGTCATTAAATCCTCGAATAAGTTCGTAGTATCTTTTTCTTGACCATTAAAGGACATTTCATTCTCAATTCTTCCTTTATTTGCATTTTCATTTTCAATTGGAACTTGTAAATCGTTTATAAGATTCAACATCTCATTTTCTTCGACAGCATTACTCTCTATACTATCTACTTCAACATCCTCTATTGAATGATTTGTATGACTTCTAGATAAGTTTACTGGCTCTCCATGATATACCCATTCACAATATGAGGGAGATATTCCATAAGTTAATAGATGTCGTTCAACAATATCTATCTTTTTCCAAATTGAATTCATACAATTCTTGCATGGACATCTTATTCGTCCGGAATCATTTATATGAAACCTTGCCATATCTAAGAACTGTGATACTTCTTCTCTACACTCCATTGATAACTTATTCCTTAGTTTAATCCATCCTTTATTCATCCTTAAAAATAAATATTTTCTGACCAACTTGTAATCCAAAACAGTAACCTGGATTAGAGGACAAAGTACAAAGTATTATTAAGCATTGAGTTCCATAATTTTCATTTCTTAAGGCAAAATAAACAAATAGGTCCTTAGACCGCTTAAACTGTCTTAACAACTTTCAAATGTTTTATTTAGTATGTCTCCAAGCTTTCAATTTTGTGTCTAATATAGGCCTTTCATCTATTCAACATCTTCTAAAATTTACAAAGCACCTAATTGGACAAAAACTTTAAAGTTCAATTTTCTATTAGACACAAAATTTAGTTTTATGTCTAGTAGATTCTTTAAACTTTTTTAAAATATTAAATGCATTAAGTACAATATTTTTTTCTAAATTAAGTAATCCATAACCTTAAGAATTAAAAGAAAAAAAAACTCAATCCATAATAACATCAACAATCCATAATTCATAATTCACATTAGGTTACCAACATGCTAGAAATTAAACATTAGCAACATTAATTACTAACAATAGTAACATGCTAAAAATTAAACATTACCAACATTACCAACATGCTAGAAATTAAAAACATTGGCTTAATTAAGATACAAAATAAGAGAAAATAAATGAAATGGATGTGCACGAACCTTGATGAAAGCTTGAAAATAAACAACAAATTTGCAAGCAATGAAGGGGGGCGGCGGCGGACGGTGGACGACGATGCGAAGGGGGAAGGGCAGGCAACGGTGCAGGCGTGAAGAGGGGCGGCGACAGGGGGGAGTGGCGAGGGCGTGAAGGGAAGAAGGAAAATGGGGTGACGTGAAGTGCTAAGAAATCGATTAGAGTTTTTTGAAATAAAAGATTTTCGATGTGCACGAGAAAAATTAAACCAAACCCCTCTCCCGACACCGCCTGGGAGACCATTGGGAGTTCCTTGCTGCTTTAATGCGTCGGAAGTTCTTGGAAAACTCCCGACGCCGGTTTGGATGCGTCGGGAGTTCTTGGAGAATTCTCGACGAACCTTTACGGCATCGGGAGTTCCCGGGAATGCCCGACGGTCCTTTACTTCGCCGGGAGAGACGGTCTCTCCCGACGACCTAACTCCCGACGCCTTAAAACGGTGCCGGGAGTTCTCGTTTTTCTTGTAGTATAAGTTGGAATCAAGGGAACTTGGAGAATAACTTAGCAGCAATCCACTTGAAGAACTTCTTCTTCAACCCGAATTTTCAACAAAATTCTATCGATTGCATTGCCTCAAATTCACTCTAATCTCTTCAATATATTGCAGACCATCATGCAATGAGAATAGTTGCATGAGATGCAACTCATGCTTGGAGTAATTGAAGCTTAAAGATGGTGGGTTATGGGTGAGCTACTTGAAGATGATTTGGAAAAACTATTTTTCCATTTTGTGTATTTTTCCAATTTCCAAATTTCAAATTTGATTTTAGAAAACAATTAGAAATTATTAATTTTATAAATTAATTTCATAAATTAATTTTTCTAATAAAATTAATAAATAATTATCTAAACAATTTAAATAATTCTAATTAATTTAATATCAAATATTAACTTAATTTTATACAAATCCACCTTCATATATTTAAATCAAATTTAAATATTAATTCTCCAATTCCGTTTAATTCTAATTTGAATGTTTCAAATAGAGTTAATCCATTTTCGAGCTAGTAGGGGGATGTCATGGACCTACAGATCATGGGCTCTAATGATCCGAGATTAATTGGCTAAATTCATTAGACCGAACTAACCCACATTCGTTAACTAATGGGTCACTCCACTAAAGCCCATAGTTGAACTCCTCTCATTGTAGATATATTATGTCCATTTGATATAATCATGATTAGTAAGTTAACTCTTCACAAGTTGTTCGTAATAACGACTAGGTCAAATCTTTGTTTTACCCCTAAAATTACCTTTTGTTCCTTAAATCTTACTGATCCTCTAATGAACAAGTGATTTGTGATCCAATCAACAAACAGAGTCCCTCTCAGGCCAATGAGAGGGCGGGACCCCTTGTTCAAGACCTAGAATCAGCACTTAAGGGAGAACCTCTCTACTATCCTTTACAGCGGGTAGGAATGAATTCCATCTAGCACCCTATGTCCCCAGCTATCTATCCGGTCTTACCCCTGAAATGGGAGGTTATTGAGCCGACGCTGTTGAGCCAACCCTCACCTATGAAAATCTAAGAATAATACCGAATAAACAGGAGTTCATAGTTAGCTCAAGACTAATGTCAATTACCTAGATCATCGCTTTGAAATAGTCAATCTTAAATAGTAAACAACATTATAAAGTAAGAGTGACTGATTTCGTGGTCCGATCTCGTACAAACCTTTTTGCATAGGGATGCCCCCACTCCTTATGTCATAACATATACGAATTAGGATCACTTCGTTTGTAGCATTTTACAACTCTTTGTAACAACTACAGAGCATGTTGCATCCAATAGTGTTACCAAAATAAGACACATAACCTTATTCATATACTATAAATCATTTTGACTATTTACTCGAACCCGATCCACTTTTATGTCTCTACATAAAGTTCAAGTACTCATGTAATAGTCAAAGGACTTTTAGGTTTATTGGATTTCTAATAAGCAAAACATCTATTCAATAAAAACTTATTGAATTTTCAAAATAAGTTCAAGTGCTTACAAATCACAAGATTTACGAGTTTTAGGACATAAAATTCAACAAGGAGACGACCAATCGACATAGGTAGAGAGATGAAAAATTTGAAGACTTTTCTTTTCTTTTCTTTTTGAAATTTTCTCTCTAGAGAGAGATTCTAAATCTCTCAGCTTGATTGTTCCTAATCCATGTGAGAGAAAGAAGAGAGAGAAATGAGCAAATATCATCGTGTTCTCCAATTGAAAAATGGCAAACAAAAAGACATGTAAATGGAAAAGAGGGGAAAGGAGAGAGGAGAGAGGAGAGAAGAAGAAGAAAGAAGAAAGAGAGAAGAGAGAGAAGTGTGAAATATTAAAAAAAAAAATTCCAAGTCATCTTGCCACATCATATTTTTAATTAATTTTATATTTAAAAATTATATATTCATTAGTTGAGGGATCTTTTAAACATATTCTTCAAAATTCAAGACTATAATAACTAATTTTAAACATTAAATAAAAGTATTCAAGTTTAATAGAGAATTGATCACAAATGAATGAGACATTATTGATGATAAGTGATCAAGCACAATGACCTTTTATAGAAGGATCATTGTGTGAAAACAAATAAACAGAAAGTTCAACTAATTTACACAAAATTTAACAGAAAAGTAATAATTTGATAACCAATTTTAAATACAACTGTCCAACTCAATGAGCTCTCTTAATACCTCCACCTCATGCCAATGTGGTTTGAAGAACACACATTAGCTTGTTTCTCAAAGGAAGAAACTTTGCAGCAGATAGTTTTATAAGGATGTGTGCAACTTGAGCATGAGTTGGATGGTCTTGCACTCGAACATGCTTATGATGAACAAGATCTTGTACAATGAAAATATTGATTTCAACATGCTTCATACGAGAGTAGAGGATCGGGTTAGCATTTAAGTATACAACGTACTTAAGTATACATTACTCAAGTTGTCACACCAAATGGTATAAAGGATTGATATAAACAAATATGCAACTCAGTGAATGGAGAATGTAACCATATTAGCTCTGATGATACAAGAACGAGACTTCTATACTTAGCTTTTATGCTAGATCTCAATATTACTCATTGTTTCTTTGATGCCCATTGAATCAAATTTCCTCTAAAAAATACACATATTCCTGAGGTTTATTTTCTGTCATCTGGGTCCGAGGCTCAATCTGCATCAACAAAACTATGGATATTTAAATCATTTGGTTTCTTAAACACTAACCCATGATCAAGAGTTCCTGCTAAGTATCTAAGGATTCTTTTTACAACTTGCCAATAGAACTTATTTGGAGAATGCATAAACTGACAGACTTTATTACACTATATGCAATTTCTGGTCTTGTCAAAGTGACATATTGTAGGGCTCCTACTATACTTCTATATAATCGATCATCATCAAAATTTTTCTCCATGATATGTAGATAAGATAGAATCACTAACCATTGGAGTAGATATGGATTTAGCATCCTGCATTTTTTTCTTTATATAGTATATCAGATATATATTTCTTTTGTGAAAGGAACAAGTCACCATCAGTCAGATATGACACATCAATACCCAAGAAATAGTTTAACAATCCAAGGTCTTTAAGAGAAAACTGTTTATTTAACTCACCAATCGGTTGTTCCACCATCTGTGAAGAACTACCAATGATGATAATGTCATCTACATTGAGAATTGTCCATACCTCTTTTGATGAATCACAGTCGAGCATTTCAGCAAGGAGGTCTTTCGACATTGCTCCAAGAAGCCATGAAGTGATTAAACTATCTTGTTTAATCAAATAATCATACTCTGGATTAATGGTTCTTGATAAAGATGATTTTGATTCATCAATGATGAACTTCAAAGGAATGCTGGTGTCTGGATCTATGAACTTCTCGAGGCCAAAACCACGTATTGTAGTTGTAATCTTTAGTTTTCATGAGAGAAAGTTTCCTTCATCTAATTTCACGATATTGATTTTGCATCCCGAATTTATCACTTTTAGAGGGACAGAGGAAGAAATTATTGTTGTTGAGGATTGAACCCTCGATGGAGAATCCATGTTTGAAGAGGAAAAAAAAAAATCCAAAAATCATGTCGTTGGACTTTTAGGCTCTAATACCATAAAAGTATTCAAGTTTAACATAGAATTGATTACAAATGAATGAGAGTGAGACTTTATTGATGATAAGTGATGAAGCTCAATGACCTTTCGCTTGTAAATTCAATGGGATGCACAATGACCTTTTATAGAAGGATCATTGTGAGAAAACAAATAAACAAAAATTCAAATTGATTTACACAAAATTTAATAAAAAAGTAATCTGTTGATAACCCATTTTAAATATAACTGGCCAGCTCAATGAACTCTCTTGAAATTAGGGATAAAACGCACTTATTCCTAAAAATTTAGGAATCATTATTTTTTTCCTAATATAATTAATACACATGTTAATTTATTTTAAAAACATAAAATATTTATTTATTAATTATATTTTTCATTCTTATTTGATATATCCTTTTATAAAATATTTATCGACATTTTCATCGAGATACAGCATTTATGGACATGCATTTCAAACCTTGGATGTAATAAATTGGGAAATGACACATTTTTTTTTTTTTATTTATCTGAAATTTAATCAAATCCATTTCTGTGTGTCTCGTTTTCTGTGGTAAAAGAAGAAGAATATGAAAAATGAAATTAAAGATGATGATGGTTGTTATTTGGAAGGAGAGCTGCGTATAATAGTTCGTTCCAAGTATCAGGAACGCCGGCGAGACACCAGTGGCTACAGTCCATGGCTCTGTGGCCGCCGCTGCCGTACACGGAGGGGTGGCCGTCTATTCTCAGCTGTGAAAGTTTGGTGATATTCAGCAAATACACTGGCTTCGACATCCCTTCCAGCACTCTCTCCACCGTCTGCTCCGCCGGATGTGGGCCCCCTGGATACTCCGGCCCGCCCAAAATCCTCGTTTTTTCGCTGCAGTTCCCTCCGGCCTCCCCCCACAATTTCCCACTGTTTCAAACCATACAAATATCCAATCAATTTTCCAAAATTAAAAAATAGTACTTGCCGATTAACCATCATTTTAAAAGCTACTTGTTTTTCTCACAACAAAAAAAAAAGTCCATCTTCTCTTTTTTCTAACTTTTTACAAAATTTCTCGTAGTTGTATAAAAGAGGCAGACTAGATTGACTATATTGTACCAAATTCTCATGCTCTCGTTTTTCTTTACACAAAAAAATAAGTTTTTTTTAATTTATTTTTTTAAAAATAAATTGACATGTAACCATTTTAGTTGTTGCATCAAATTTATTTGCTATCAAAAAAAATATACGAACAATTATTAGGTATAACTTAATCTCAAGCTTCCATCTCCTTTACATACAAAGAATTTTTTTTAAAAAAAATCATTTACAAAAATAAAACTACCATGAGGCACATTTTTATTGGGACTAGTCGGGCCGCACCCAAATTTTTTCCAAAATATAATAGTAGTTAGTAGCATGATATTGTTTAAAAAAAATCTTGAAGGTGAGTATTGTTCTAAAAAATTTCTAAAAAAAAGTATTGATCAAAAAGTTTAGAAGCATTGATAGCAATTCCATTTTTTTCTTTTCTATTTTTAAAATTTGAGCTAATGAACACTAATTCATTTATGTTCTTTTATTTTGATAGTTTTTTTTTAAGAACAAAAATCAAAATGTAAGGCACATTTTTAAAAAGTAAGAGGGTAATTTTACATTTAAAAAAAATGGTTAGGGAAAGAAACTATAAGAATTGGAAGAAAGTAGTCATGATTTTAAAAAATATAAAACTAAAAATAAGATGGTTATAACAAAAATATCTCCCTTCTCATCTAACTTGTTGTAGAATAACTTTTTCATAGAAGAAAAAGAAGTAAAATGGTGGAACTTGGGAAAAATAAGTTATATATACTTTATTTTTTAAAAAATCATAAAATTCACTATATGAAAAAAAAGAAAAAAAAAAAGAAAGAAAGAACATCCTAGACACACAGACAACATTGAAAAATGAATAAACAAAATGAAGGTTGTGGAGATTTCAAGAAGTAAAATAAAATAGATGAAATCTAAATAATAAAAAAATACAGAAATAATTTTAAATAATAAAATTGTTAAAAATATTTACAAATATAGTAAATAGACTTAATTTACTATATTTATAAATAAGTACTATTAATTTGTTACCTTTGAAAGAAGCCCAATCTGGAGGGAAATGGATCGATGTGGTTTAGATTATTTCCTTTATCTATTTAGAATTTTTCTATGTGCATAATTTTATATTAGTTTTGGACTTGTTGTTTGTGTATTTGGTAAGCTTATATTCTGTATTTAATGAAATATTGTTTAGGGACATTTTTTTAAAAAAAATGGGAAAAGAAAAAAGTACATGCATAT
>NC_052353.1:63284248-63404446 GCF_009727055.1 Benincasa hispida
TGAACAACGTACTCGGAATGGTCTGGAGAAACGCCTTGAAAGAAGATCTTGGTTTTAGAAGGATCCACATTTTGGTTAATCCATTTAGCCCAAGTTCTTAGTCCTTTCTCATATGCCACCAATCGATTCATATCCTTGTACATGTTTTTTCCATCTTCAATCAAATCCCATCTACTCCCATTTAAAGAAAAGAACATTAATTTGATGATTATTAAAGTTTTACTATTTAAATATTGTTGGATAACCATTTGATTTTTTATTTTATATTTTTAAAAAATTATTGATTTTCCTTTGATATTTCTTTATTATTGTTTTCATTTTTTTAATAATTAAACATTTGAATTTTTAAAAATAAAAATATTTTTTTAAAGTTACAGTTTTACTTAAAAAAGTTTGATATGGTTTAAAAAACACTCTTAAAATAGATTAGGAAAAAAATTGATTGATAGAGAAAATGTTCATAAACTTAATTTTTAAAAATAAATAGTTATCAAACATAGCTTTGATTTTCGTTTCTATTTTTGACAAGTAATTTATAACCAATATTTCTGGATTAATGATCTCTTTTTAGGTTTTTTTTTTCTTTTCAAAATTTAAACAAAAATTTAAAAATACAAATATATATAGAAAAATTATTTCAAATAACAAAACTATTGAAAATATTTACAAATAATAGTAAAAATATCATATTTATCTACAATAGACTATGATAGATCGGGATAGATTATTATTTGTGACTATCATGATATAATCTATCGTAGTCTATCGTGGTTTATCACAGATAAATTGTGATATTTTGCTATGATTTGTAAATATTTTGATTCGTATTTCTATATTTGAAAACAACCTCTTTATATATATAATTTTTAAAAAAAGATTTGTTTAAAAAATTTGGTTACAAATTCAAATATTTCCAAAAGGTAGAAAAACAGAAAAGAGTTTCAAAATTTGAAAACTAATAAAATGATGAAGATGGATAATGAAAACCAAAGGAATCTCGTGTTAGTCATTGATTAGTTAATTCTTAGCTAAGTTTTGATTATATAGTAAAAGAAAAATATATAAAGTTCATACGGTTGCTTTCTTCCGGTGTGCAGCCACCAATGCCATGAATTGAATATCAAGACGTCAATTCCTTTCCACATTTTTGCTGTCTCTATAGAGTCGAGCATCAGCACCCTACCCATTTTTGTGCCTATAATATCTACCAGAAATGCATTTCTGGAAAACATGATATTCAGCTTGTATTCCTACACATTCAACAAATCATCTTTCAGTAAATCAATTTATCTGCATTGAATATATTACCTTCCATTACAATTTTATCTCTAAATTTTGGAATTTATGTCTATTTCATCCATTAGTTTCTTGAACTTCTAATTTTGTCTTTAGTACATCCTTGAAGTTTAAGAAATGTCAGATAGTTCCTAAAACTTTTGATATAGATTATTAAACTTTTTAATATCTACCAAACATAAAATTTCAAATCTAGTGTTCGTTAAATCATCAAGTGACCCAAAAGCTTAAGTGTATGTTTTATTTAGCTTTTCAAGTATTTAATTTTGAAATAAGTCATCTTAGAAAAAATTGAAGTGTTTGACAACCACTCAAAATAGATTTTTAAACACTTTCAAAATGCATCTTAAACAATTTTATCAAAATAGTTTATATATATATACATACATACATTAGTAAATCCATACAAACCTTAGGTTGATTGGTGAAGCTAAATTTAGGGCATGTTTTAGAGTGATTCCAAAGTGGTTAAACTCTTTTTTTTTTTTGTCATTTTAAAAATCATAGTGAAAATATCTTTAATTATGCAAAATCAATTTAATATGATGAAAATTGCTTTTGAAAAGTTATAATTAAAAATTGTATTGATTTTGAATGATTAAATGTGTATTTTAGAGTGATTTTAAAAATGAGAAAAATGATTTTAACTATTTCAAAGTTGCTCTCAAAATGCACTTAATATTATATCAATACTCTAACAAAGTTTCATTCGCCATAGAATTCAAACTTATATATAATAGATCTATTAATTTTTATCGACTTGGCACAAAACTGAAAGTTCAATAACCTATTAAATACTTTTAAAATATAACAATTTGTTATTATAGACAAAAAAAAAAAAAAATCAAATATCATGGATCTTGCCGACACTTTAAAAAATTTGATGACTAAATAGATACAAACATTAAAGTTTAAAGAATAAAATCGTAATTGAATCCATAGGAGGTGAAGGTAAGAAGATAGAGAGATATATTAACTTACTAGGAAAGTAAATTTGGACAAGGCTCCAATTCTAGTAATGGTATAAGTGGCTTGTGGAGCAAACTTGTGAAGCATACAAGTAAAGGATTGCCATTGATTCAAACTCAAGGAGTCTCCCACAAACATGATGCTCTTTCCACTAAATTGCCTCAAGAATGCTTCACCATTGAATCTGAAATCAAAGTTTCTTTCCTAATTTTAATTTTAGTAATGTAAATTGATGGCAGCATTTAATAACATGGAGTTATGGTGTTCTTTCGTATATTTATTATGGGACAAAAAGAAAACTTCACAACAACAACCAATCATGCAAGTTGCAAGGTGGTTGAACCCTCCTCTTTATTCCCCCCAAAACAAACAAACAAAATATACTTTAAAATGACCATTTTTTTTTTAAAAAAAAACATGTTTTTTTTTTAGTACGACTGTGGTGGGAGATTCAACTTCTAATCTTGAGAAATGGAGCGCATGTCAATAAACTCACTTTGTGTTGGTGAAAATTTTAAGTTTTAAAGAAAAAAAAGGCTTGTTTGAGAATCTCATGTTGCTTAGTTCAGGAAGTGGAATCTCCTTCTTATACTTCCATCTTGAGTTATGGGTTTGGACCCTAAGGGGTACCCATATTTTAGAGGGAGTGAGGAGATAGGCAAATGTGGGTATGGTAGACATCTTGCGCGCATTGCCGCAATCTGGTCGAGTCTTTCGCCTCTTATGTGGTATGCGCAACTTCTCGCATCTTACGCATGTTCTTCGGCCACGTTCTATGACTACAAGCATTTCTCTCTCCGTTAGTTGTGGCGTTTCACAAATCTTAATTCATTCAATTTTCTCTCTCGACCTCTTATTATTTTTCACTTTGGTTTTCCAAGCATCTCAATACTGAAGGGTGTGAGTTTTCTAATTGGGTACAGTGCAACTCCAATCGTGATTGTTTTATCTATTCTAGGTTGTTTTATCCTGGGGACACCGTGACAATTTCGTAGAATTGCTTGAACATTTGGGCAGAGCCGCGAAACGTCTTAAAAAGAGTGAGATCTGCGACCCAGTCTGTAATAAGTTTATGTTTTGTAGGTTCCATTTTCTGACTATTAACGTTCAAGACCATTCATTGCTGTCATCTTCTATTCGTCGGAGGGTAGCGGTTCCAATAATTTGAAGATGTGTTTCATCTGCCATTGCTGTGATGGCCCTTAAAAATCAGAATGACATTATGACATCCGACCTCAACTGTCCATTCCGGTTCGAAGGAGCAAACTTCAAATGGTGGGAGCAGAATATTTTGTTTTTCCTCACAGTCAAGAAAGTTACCGACATTTGTACTACGGAGAAGCCAACTGTCCCGAAAGAAGATCAAATTGGACAACAAATAAAAAAAGTTGCTGATTGGGAAGAAAGAGATTTCTTATGCACAAATTTTATTTTAAACGATTTGACTGATGATTTGTATGATTATTATGGTACAATAAAGAAAACAAAGGATGTGCGTAGGATGCCCTGTAGAAAAAGTATGACATCGAAAAGACCCGTTCGAAAAAATATGTCGCCAGCCATTACCTAAAGTTTTAGATGATGGATGACAAGTCTGTGGAGGCCCAGTCCCATGAACTGCAGAAGATAACCCATGAAATAATAAGTGAAGGTATGCCCCTAAACGAGTAATTCCAAGTTGTCGATATTATTGATAAATTGCCTCATTTGTGGAAAGATTTCAAGAACACCTTGAGCATAAAACCGAGGAGTTTTATTTAGAGAATCTGATCACCCGACTGAAGATTGAGGAGAAAGCCCGGAAGCAGGACCACAAGGAGGAGGTGAACATTGTTCCTAGGAAATCCGCCTCTACCATGATAAAGTCTGACCAAAAGTCCAAGGAAATTGTAAGCTCTCACTCCCTTCAAGTCGAAATAAAAGAGCAATAAAACAGAAAAGAACAAAACAGAGACAAGAAGAAGGGTGAAGATGATCAATGTAGCTCTGCTACTCCTTACTTTTTTTATGAACGATTTCTTCTATAATAACCCCTCCTAACAGTCATTCAAATAGTCTCTCTAAACCTTTCCCAAAATGAAGCAAACCTCTCCCCCGCCTCCCCGAAAGAAGAAATTACAAACAAGGAATACCCTAGCACCTTAGAGAGAGCTGGGCACTTCTCTCCTACCTAAAAACCTCCTCACTTTTAGAAAATTCCTTTCCTGCCTCCTTCAGTACGATCCCTGCCCTTTTGTACCAGACTCATGGTCCTCTCCACCCTCTCTCCCCACATTCTTCCCTTGATTATCATTGGTTGTTGTGACATTTTCCTTTTTACCCCTTATTTTATAAGTATATATTATTTGTGGCCTTACAATACCTCCCTTCTCAAAATGAACCTTGTCCTCAAGGTTGAAATGAGGAAACTGCTAATTCAATACCTGAACATCTTCCCAGGTCGCTTCATTCTCGGACATCCCCTTCCATTTGACCAGCCACTCGTGTGTTGCCATATCTCCATTCCACCGTATCCCCAAAATAATCTTAGGTGCAGTTTGCAGCTCAAACTCCTCAGTCAACATTGGAGGGTGCTATTGGATCTATTGGCCTTGTTCTAGCTTCTTCTTGATCTGAGAGATATGGAACACGTTATGTATTTCAGCTTCTGGTGGCAAGCTTAATCTGTAGGCTACTTCTCCCACTCGTTCAATTATTCTATAAGGTCCATAAAACCTTGGTGCCAGCTTTTCACTTCTTCTTTCTGCCAATGTTTTTTGTCGGTAAGGTCTCAGCTTCAAGTATACTTCTTCTCCCACCTCAAAATTCAATTCTCTCCTATGTTTGTCAGCTTGCTTCTTCATTCTATTCTGAGCTATGGCCTTCAAGGCATTAAGTGCTAAGTCCCTCTCTTGCAACTGTTGTTCCACGGTGTTCTTGAAGGTCTTCCTGTCCCATAAGTGATTAGGGGTGGGGGTGGTCTCCCATAAACAGCCTGGAAAGGGGTGGTTTTGATTGAGATATGGAAAGTTGTGTTGTACCATAATTCAACCCATGCTATCCATGTGTTCCATTTTCTCGGTTGTTCATTACAAAAACAATGCAAGTAAGTCTCTAAACATTGGTTCACCCTTTCCGTTTGCCTATCAGTTTGTGGATGGAATGATGTACTTCTTTTAAGTTTCGTTCCCATCGTTGTAAACATCTCCTTCCAAAAATTGCTCACGAAGAATTTATCTCGATCAGTCAAAATAGACAAGGGTACTCCATGGTGTCCCATTACTTCCTGAATAAATATTTCCGCGACTTGCTTTGCTGAAAAAGGGTGTTTGAGAGAGGTGAAATGAGCATACTTACTCAAGCGGTCTACCACAACCATTATAGCATCATACCCTTCAGCCTTTGGTAACCCTTCCATGAAGTCCATGCTCCAATCCTCCAATATCATGTATGGAATAGGAAGTGGTTAAAGTAAGCCTGCTGGTGTGAGGGTCTCGAACTTGTTTCTTTGGCATATTTCACACCCCTTAACATACTTCTTTACATCAGATTTCATTCCCTGCCAATATAGCTCTCCACTCATCCTCTTGTATATTCTCAAGAATCCCGAGTATCCCCCTAACACCGAATCATGGAATGTATGCAATAGTGAAGGGATTAAACTAGATTTTTTTTATAGTACTAACCTGTCCTTGTAAGTTAAACGATCATGTTGCCACTTATACCTCGACATTCCCTCTGGATTTTCCTTCAAAAGGTTGATGATTTTCTGTAGTTCCTCATCTTCCTCTACTTCTTTCAAAACAACTTCAATATCTATAATAATAGGTGCTGATAGTGTACTCAATTCCCCTTGTTCTCACACTCTTGACAAGGCATCTACGACTTTGTTTTATAACGCCGGCTGGTATAGGATTTCAAAATCATATCCAAGTAGCTTGGTTAGCCACCGTTGGAACTGGGGTTGTACTTCTCGCTGCTCTATCAAGAATTTCAAAGCCTTCTGGTCCGAGATCACTGTGAATTTGCTTCTCAAGAGAAAGTGTCTCCATTTTTCTACTGCCAGATTACTGCCATCAACTCCTTTTCATAAATCGATTTCCCTTAGGCCCTTACTGATAATTTCTGACTAAAATATGCTATAGGTTTCGAGTCTTGGGACAGAAAAACCCCTAAGCCAGTTCCTGATGCATTTTTTTCTATCACAAATCCTTTTGAGAAGTCTGGGAGGGCTAGGATGGGGGCCGTGACCATGGCTTGCTTTAGATTTATGAAGGCTTGATTGGCTTCTTCACCCCATTTAAATGATTTTTTCTGGAGAAGCTTGGTAAGAGGGGCTGTTATATTCCCATACCCTTGCACAAAGCATTGATAGTACCCTGTGGCCCTAAAAATCCTCTTAATTCAGACACATTCTGAGGTTGTGGCCACTCCCTCATAACTTTAACCTTCCCCTCATCATCTTCTACTCCATTAGCTGATATCCAATGGCCTAAGTATTGTATTCACGCCTGGCAAAAAGTGCATTTTTTTTATTTGCATACAATTTATGATTTCGAAGCACATTGAAGACCACTCCTAAGTGTGTTTCATGTGTCAATAGGTTAGAGCTGTACACCAATATGTCATCAAAGAAAAAAAGTACAAATTTACGAAGAAAAGGACGAAAAACCTGATTCATTAATGATTGGAAGGTGGCTGGTGCATTTGTGAGTCCGAACGGCATGACAAGAAATTCATAGTGACCTTCATGAGTTCGGAAAGCTATCTTCTTGATGTCCTTCTCATTCATCTTGATTTGGTGGTACCTTGACCTCAGATCTAACTTAGAGTAGACTGCTGACCCATGTAATTCATCTAACAGCTCTTTGATGACCGAAATAGGGAACTTGTCAGCCACTATTGCTTGGTTTAGTTTTCTATAATCAACACAAAACCTCCATCCTCCATCTTTTTTCTTCACTAATAGGACTGGACTGGAATATGGGCTGTGGCTTGGTCGGATGATTCCTGCCTTCAACATTTCCTCCACAAACTTTTCAATTTCTTCTTTCTGGCAATGGCCATACTTATATGGCCTTACATTGATTGGTCTCTGATTCGTGCTCATCAATATGCAATGGTCTACAACTCTTTTAGGTGGTAATGCCCTTATTTCCTCGAATATGTTCTTATTTTCTTCAATCAGAGCTCGGATCATGAGTGGGAGTTCTTCTGCCTCCTCGAGTTCCTCTTTCCTTTCATTCTTTTCTTCACTGTCATACTCGTAATTTTGAAACTCTACCAAAAAGCTATGGTCATCTTCTTCCCAGGATGTTGTGAGTGTCTTGAAAAAAACTTCTGCCTTGTTAGGGGAAGGATCACCCTTCAAAAAGACTTGTGAGTTCCCTGACATGAATGACATGGTTAAGGATGACCAATGTACTCCCATGAATTCCGTCGTGCATAACCAAGGCATCCCTAGTACTACATCCATCTATCCCAAATCAATCGCTAGGAAATCGGCCTTTACACTGAGGCTGGGTAGTTTAAGATCAATCGCCTTGCAGATCCCTCCCCCTTTTATAGCATCCCCATTTCTGATGACTACAGAAAAGCTCTTCCTATTCATTGGTATTTTCAGTTCGTCTACTAACCTTTTATGCATAAAATTGTGTGTGGCTCCGCAGTCGATCAGCACCACTACATCCTCCCCCTTCATTTTCCTTCTTAGCTTCATCGTCCCTCGAGCTGATAGGCCATATATCGATCTCAAAGCAATTTCGGTCGTTTCCTCTGTTTCTTCTTCTTCCTGCGGCCCCCCTTTTTCCTCTTGCTCTAGGTTGAGTTCTTCGTTATCATTGGTGATGAATAACATCAGTTCCGGGTTCTCCTTTAGCTTGCATCGATGGCCTGGGCTGTATTTCTCATTACAATGAAAACATAGTCCTTTGTCCAACCGTTCGCGAAACTCACTGTTTGAAAGCCTTTTCATGGGTGGCTCATTCTTCAGAAAGTTGCTCTTCATAGATAGGGTGATCCTTTTAGTCCCTTGTGTATCCAAGCTCTTCCCGCTCTTCATTATCGAATTCTCTTTACCTTGGGCTTCTTTTTTGCAAGGCCCAACAACCCCTAGATCTGCTAAAGCTATTTTCAGGGCTACATTGCGGTCGCTCACCAATTGGGCTTCATACATACATTCCTCCAGAGTGGTTGGTTTTCTACTAATCACTTCAACCCTCAAGGTTGGTTCCAGTCCATTTACAAACGCATCTTTGAGAACTTCTTTCACCAGGTCGGGTAGTGATGTCGAATACCTGACAAATTTCTTCACGTACTCTGTATAAGTTCATTCTTACTTTATTCTCAACAATCTCGTGCCCAAGCTCCCTTCTCCGGTCGGTCTATAGTATTCGAACATCCTCTTTTTCAACTCCTCCCATGTACTAATAGGCCTTCGGTTGTGGCTCCATCGAAACCAGTCCACTTCCTCCTGCCCAAAGCTGATGACCGCGACCTTAACCTTCTCCTGATCAAATAGCTCGTGGATTTCGAAATAGTGCTCTACCTTGTACACCCAAGACTCCGGGTTCTCTATAGTGAAAATGGGTATTTCTAGCCTCTTGTACTTTCTTTTATCGGATCCCCCTCCTCCATTGCTAGGGGTCGACTCGGTTTCGTCAGCCTTCCCTTTCATTTTCATCCTCCTCTTATCAGAAGCACCCGACTTCTCAGCCTTCCGAGCCGTATTGCTTTCTCTCATCTCCTCTGTCAACTTCTCAATGTTCTTGCACATGCCCAGCAACATCTCTTTCATCTCTGATACTTCCCTCTCATTCTTTTCAAGCCTTTCCTCTATTTGTTTCTGAGCCGTCACTCGTGTATGCCCCAAGATAAAGCGGCTCTGATACCACTTGTAAGCTCCCACTCTCTGCAAGTCAAAATAAAAGAGCAACAAAACAGAAAAGAACAAAATAGAGACAAGGATAAGGGTGAAGATGATCGAACATGTAGCTCTGCTACTTCTTGTTTTTGTTTATGAATTATTTTTCTATAATAACCCCTTCTTATAGTCATTCAAACAGTCTCTCTCAACCTTCCCCAAAATGGAGCAAACCTCTCCCCTGCCTCTCCGAAAGAAGAAATTACAAACAAGGAATACCCCAGCACCTTAGAGAGAGCTGGGCACTTCTCTTTTACCTAAAAGCCTCCTCACTTTTAGCAAATTCCTTTCCTGCCTCCTTCAGTACAATCCTTGCCATTTTGTACCAGACTCGTGGTCCCCTCCATCCCCTCTCCCCACATTCTTCCCTTGATCATCATTGGTTGTTGTGACATTTTCCTTTTTACCCTTTCTTTTATAATTATATATTATTTGTGGCCTTACAGAAACCTAGAGGAAAGATCAGAACCATGGTTCCAGTAACCAGAACAATCAGAAGAAGCAAAAACTCCCATTGGGAGAAACGATGCAGTTCCTTTGCTTCAAATGTAATAAACCTGGACAAATGACTAGGAACTATAGGAACGGACGTTGTCTTGCTGTTCAGGTGAACCTGACAAAAAAAACTGTTAATAGTCATGATCACAGAAGTAAATGTGATTGGTGGTTCTGAGGGGTGGTTGATAGACACTATCGCTACGCGCCTCGTCTATCACGACCTTAGTCTCTTTAAAACTTATACTAAAACTAAGGCTAAGAAAATTCTATTGGGGGATCATCACTCAACGAAAGTTGCTGGAACCGGCGAGGTATAGCTAAAGCTTACCTCCAAGAAGCTCTCACCTTGAAGGATGTCCTGCACACCCCAAAAATCAGAAAGAACTTGGTCTCGGGTTATCTCTTCAACAAAGCCGGATTTACCCAAACAATAGGCGCAGATTTATATGCCCTTACTAAGAATAACGTAGTTGTAGGAAAGGGTTATGCAACTAAGGGCATGTTCAAACTAAACCTTAACACAAATAAAATAAAATCTTTTATTTATATGTTGTGTTCTTTAAATGTTTGACATGCTAGACTTTGTCATGTTAATAAGAGATTAATTAGTAACATGATTACGTTGGAAATGATACCCAAGTTATCCATGAAGGAATTTGATAAATGCGAGTATTGTAGTCAGGCTAAAATAACTAAGACTCCATATAAATTTGTACTTAAGGAATCCGAGCCTCTAGATTTAATTCATTTTGACTTATGTGAATTTGATGGCATCTTGACTATGAATAGTAAAGATATTTTATTACTTTTATTGATGATTGCTCTGATTTCACCTTTCTATACTTGCTAAAAAATAAAAAATGATGCGTTTGATGCTTTTCACTTGTTTGTAACTGAAGTAGAAAATCAGTATAATGAAAAGGTTAAAATACTTTAGTGATAGAAGAACTGAGTACAACTCAAACGACTTTAATGAATTTTTTAACTCGCTTGGAATAATACATGAAAAACTATACCTTACTCTCTTGAAATGAACGGAAAAGCCGAAAGGAAAAATAGAATTTTAGCTGAGCTAATAGTTGTTATTTTACTTAGTTCAGGAGTCGCGTCTTATTGGTGGGGTGAAATCATCTTTACTATGTGTTATGTCCTAAATAGGATACTAAAATCTAAAAACACAACTTCAACTTACGAAGTCCTCAAGAATAAGAGACCAAACTTGTCATACTTTAGAATTTGGGGTTGTCTAACCGTTGTAAGAAGAGAACCAAAATGGAAACCATTGATATGGGGAAACCAGAATTCGGGTATAGTGTATCTTCGATCGTGATAGTTTTATCTATCCTGGTTTGTTTTATCTTGGTGACATCTTGGAAATCCCATAAAACTGCTTGCATATTTGGGCAGAGCCATGAAACGAAGTGAGCGAGATCCACGACTCAACCTGTAACAAGTTTCTGTTTTGTTGGTTCAATTTTCTGACTACTGTTGTTCATGACCATTCGTTGCTATCATCTTCTGTCCATCGGAGGGTAGCGGTTCTAACACTTTGGCATTCAATCATTGTTAATTGATGGAAAGAAATGAGTAGCTAATTAATTTAGATATTATTTTGAAATTACTTTAGGTTAAATTATAAGTTTGGTCTTTAAACTTTAAAATGTGTCTAATGGATTTTAAACTTTCAATTTTATGTCAAAATAAATTTCTCGACTTAAAAAATGTGAAGATCTAAATTTTCAGTTTTGTATCTTAGTATAGGGTTTTAGCATAAGAACTTATTAAATGTATTATTATTAGATGTAAAATTGGAAGTTCAAGAATTTATTATACTTTTTTAAAGTTCAATAATATATTTGAAACAGAATTAAAAGTTTACTGACCTAATTACTAAAAATTTGTAGATTCAAGGACTAAATTTAAAAATTAACCAATACTTTTAAAAGACATTGATATAATTTTATTGAGTTAAAAGTTATAAGGTGTAATTCCACATTATACCTTTTTTAAGTTAAAAATATATGTAGGAGGAGGAGATTTGAATCTCTAACCAGTATAAGAAATGTTTTATGTCAATTAACTATGTTCATATTGAGAATTTGATATTATACCTATATTTTTAGTTTAACGTGTGGAACGAAGCAGGAAAAAGTCAAACTATTAATCTCTCTTGGTGAAGATATAGACATAAATATCAGTTTAAGAAATAAAAAGTAAACAAAAATTTCAAAGAGAAAAAGGAAAAAAAATGAATGCTTAAAATTTAGGTTAAAGTACCATTTTCATCTATATATTTTAAAGTTTGTTCAATTAAACTCTTATACTTTCAAATATCTAATTTTAATCTTTGTACTTTTAATAAATCTTAAATTTAGTCTCTCAAAGTTATTTTTTTAATCAAAATTGGCTAAATAATTACAATAATTTTTATATAATGAAATATAATATGTGAATATGCTTTTTAAAATTAGAGTGAAAATGTTAATAATTTTTTTTAAAAAATAAATAATAAATTAGTCATAGAAACTACGATTTCTTCAAAGTATAAGAACTAAAATTGAGTATTTGAAAGTATAATAATTAAACTTAAATAAAATTTAAAATATTCGACTAAAATCATATTTTAATCTAAAATTGAAAACCAACTCGACAGTGGGGATGGACTAAAAGAGGGATATAAAGGAAAAAGCATTCAGCCCCAAAAGTGCAATGGGGAAAAGTGTTTTTCATTTTACATATGGAAAATTATTCCAATTTCATATTAGCTATTCTTATGAATAATTAGTTTATGTGTCGAATTTAAATACTAAATTTTGGATTTTGCGTCCTTTTTTCTCGCTCTTTCTCTAGTTAGACACATCAATCATGATGGTGAAATATGAGATGTATTCAACGGACATATCAAAACATAAAATATATAATATACCTCTCAATAAATAAATAAATAATATATATTGAAAAAAGTACCAACAAATTCCAAATAATATATTAACGAGAGAAAATTACAAAAATCATCTTTAAAATATGATGGTTGTTGCAATCACACCCTCAAACTTTTAACCATAAAAAATTGAACTCTTAAATTTCTAAAAGTGATAAAATTGAATCCTCAAATATACAATAATGGTAGAAATTGAACTAATAAATGATAAAATTGAACCTTCAAACTTATACAAATGTTATAATTTATACAGTTATGTAAGTTTGAAAGTCCAGTTTAACCCAATTTTAACCGGCTAAATTTTTTAAATAAAAAATTTTACCACCATATTTTAGAGTAATTTTTGCAATTTACCCTAATGAAAAACATAAATCCATATTAAAGAAAACAAATACTAATCAAGGAATAATTACTCATAGATTCCATTCATTTTTAGTAAATTTTTTGTTTTTTTTTTATATATTTTTAGGAATTTAAATTTAAATTTCCTTTTGAAGAATGAAGCATATTGCCAAAACTCAATAATGTGCAAAAAGAAAAAAAGAAAAAAATAATAATAAAAGGTTAAATTCCACTTACAATTAACATTTTCACGTTCAACTCTAAAGAAATGATACGTGCCAATTATGGTTGATAAATAGTACCAGTTAATTAGCAATGTAATAACATAAAAATAATTCTTGTTTCAAATATAAATTTACATATTAATAAATAAATAAAAAGGAAAGTCTGACCTGGGCAAGAGGCAGCCCTCTGGCTGCCACCGGTATCGGAGATAGAGCTGATCGGGGCGGCCATTTCCAAGGCAATCAAATTCTTTCTCAACAAAAGGACAATCCGACACGTTGTAAAGAGGGTACGACACATCGGCGACCCATCTTCCTTGAAAAAGATCGCACCCACCAATCAGCGGCTTCCCCTGAACTTCTTGATAAAGAAGAGAAGGCAGTACAAGAAACAGAGCAACATAAAAAATTGCAGAGCCACTCATTTTAAGTTTGTAGCCTTTTTTTTTTCAGTGAAGAAAAAGAATATTTATTTGTTACAAAAAAATGTGGGGACTAGTTGCTCATTTATTCATATGCCAAAAAGTGGGATGAAACTGGACTGTCTTATTAATTATTCCTGTAGTATATGGTAAATGAAAACAAATTGTAACTTCAGTATTATCGTGATTATATTATTAATTATGGTATGTAATGTTGTATTATATGGATTATGACTGGTCAGTTACGGCTTTTTTTAAGATTTTATTTTTGAAATTTAATGTCGGTTACAATTCCTATATTTTATTTCCTTAACGTCTCTGGCTAAGAAGGGGTTTGAATGCCCAAATCTAAGAAATGTGCAATTTGAATTAATCTTGAGACTGAAAAAATGGTTAATTTCGTCGTGGACGAATAGATTAAAGATTTGAATTTCTCATTCCGATACGTTGATGAACTAAAAGAAAGTTGTTTATTACGAAGTATTTTAATCTTTTGTTAAGTTTCTTATTTGAAATAAATTAATGTGTCTTCTAGACTAACTATATTAACAAATCAAGAAAGTACAAACCTTACATCATAAGGGCAAGTTTAAGAAGGATCTAGATATCGATGAGCTATCAGAGCAGGGGTTTTAATTGCCCTGAGAGTCGGAAAGAGCCTTAGATTTTCACAAATAAAACTAAAGTACACACTCCAAGTGCTTTTTCGACGGGTGGTTGAGATTTTTAGAGTTTAACAATTGTGACTCGAATAAATTGAGAGGTTAATATCGATGTCCAATATAAACTAACAATGGCATGTTTATTTTATTTTATTATTAATTAATCGACTATATATATTTTACTATTGATTATCTGACATTTGTGGTGTTTTCTTTTTCCATAGTGACCGACAATCTATTTGTCTAGGGAGAAAAGCAAATTCACTAATAATAAAGTTTTGTTGTTATAACCCTCATGATAATTCAAATGGTTTCTTTATTTATTAGAATGAAAAGTTTGATATGTGTTGCCTTGTTAAACACTCATGATAGTGATAGCATAATAGCCTAACCCACCATTCGGCCCTCCCTACACGTTAGAATTAGATGTATCATTAATTTTTTTTCTTAATTTATATGGGGAAAAATACACTTTTGCACATTAAATTTGAGACTTAGAATTTATATAGTCAAATTAAGTTAATTTCAACTAGTAATGAAAAAATGAGGTGAAGAATTTTATTAATCTTGTATTACGTTATTAGATTGCATGGCTTTCCATTATGTCTAGAGTAAGTAATAGTATGATTCTAGCCATTTAAATGTAAAGCTTAGACACATACATGTAAAGACATGTCTTATTTGAGTTTGTTCAAGTAACGAATTTGAACTCGGTACATATTTGAGCATAATTCTTGGATGCGCATATGTTCCTCAAAGGAATGAGTAAGTCCAATAATGAACTATATTGGTTCGATGAAAAAGATTATTCAAAGGAGACGAATAGATATTTTCTAAATTAAATTTTCAAGTAACGATTAGGAAGGTCATGATCAAATATTTGTTATTTTTCATGCGTATAGTAATTTAATGTGAATGTTATAGACAACATGCCTCAAGGAAGTGCCGAACTGACTTAGCAGACAGTTGACGAGGATCGTGACCCTACCCGAGATCCCGTTGTTCGAAGGGATCGAAATATGGTTAGAAAACTAGTGAGACAGGAAGTTACATTTGAGGGTCTGACAAAAATATCATTTGGACCAAACAATTGCTTCCCTAAAAACTGAAAATAAAAGAAGTATAGTTTTTTAGTAAAAACATCTTTGAAACTAGAGATGAAATGTATTTTAACCAAAGGCATCATTGTTAGCAAGGACTTGAGAAATTTGAGAAAAACCTCCTAGAATTTTGATAGTAATTCCTTGGTAATTGATTCAATAAAGTTAGATTCCCAAACATCTAGCCCTTGTAACACGTAGTATATATGAGAAATTAAATTAACGATCATATTATCCGAGTTGTTTCTGTTGGGTTATTTCACTTTTTAGGTTATTTTATTATAAACAAGCGACCGCCGGTCTTTTTTTTTTTATTTTTAATTTTTTTTTGGAATGGAGCACGCAGATCGAGAAAAAAAGAAGAAAAACGGCTGTGAGAAAATTTGAGAAATCTCTCGGACATGAGCATTTTTCTGTCATTTGGGGATTGATCTATGGTCCGATTAAGTTAAAATTTTGATTATGCATTCTTGACATTAGGATCTTCAATTTGGGTAGTGAAGATTTTATTTGGAGTTATCTATAGTTAGATGTAGTGAGTAATTGGTTAGTACTTTAAGTGAGACATTTCTAATTTCATTTTTCTCTATTTGTTGTCGTTTGTTGTCGAGATTGTTAATCTTGAGATACATTTGTGTATGCTTCTAATTGTGGCTAAGGAGAACTTGTTTATACCATTTATTTGATTATAGTAGAGATTTTGATTTCAATCAATAGTTTTTTACTCCTCACATTGAGGGAGATTTTCCATGTTAAAATTGCATATGTACTTACTTGATTATTATTGTTGTTACTAGTTCACATGAGAGGGAATAATTGGTCCAAAAAATATAGTGTTTATCCCAACAAAGTGGTATTAGAGCATTGGTTAAATGAATTGTGGTTACCTTATGTTGAATAATGGATACTAGTTCAGCTAAGATGATTACCCTTAATGGGTCAAATTATCAAGTTGGAAAAGAAAGATGGAAGATATTTTATATGTAAACGATTCACATCTTCCATTTTTTTTGAGACTATTGGTAGAAGATAATTTTCTAAACCATATTGGTGAAGAAACTCATGCACGGACTATGTGGAACAAGCTTGAGTCTTTATGTGCCTTTAAAACTGGTAATAATAAAATGTTTCTGATTAAACAAATGATGGAGTCGAAGTATCAAGATGGAACATTCATGTTATATCACTTGAATACATTCCAAGGTATCATGAATCAGTTATCTAGGATGAATATCAAGTTTGAGGATGAGATACATGAGTTGGTTATGGGTCCTTGGTTATTGTTGGACTCGTGGGAGATATTTAGAACTTCCTTATCGAACTCAGTCCCAAATGGTATACTAAGTATGGACTTAGTAAAAAGTAGCATGTTAAACGAGGTGATGAGAAGAAAGTCACAAAGCTCTTATTCACAGTCAGATGTTCTTATTACTAAAAGAAGGGGGGAGTAAGAGCAAAGGTCCGAGGGGTAAAGACAGAAGCAAAGTAAAAGTGATCGGTTTGCAAATGTTGAGTACCATTATTGCTATGTGAAAGGGCATATAAAGAAGCATTGTCTGAAATTTAAAGAGGACAATAAAAATATAAAGTCAAGGAAAAGAAGAATGACGATGATAGTGATGCAAATACAATTACAATAGCCACTGAAGGTTTTTATATCTTATTCGATGATGATGTTATAAATCTTGCTACACAACAGAGCAGTTGTGTGATTGACAGTGATGCCTCAGTTCATGCTACATCAAAGAAGGATTTCTTTGCATCCTATACTCTTGGTGATTTCAGCAGTGTTAGGATGGGTAATGATGGATCAACAAAAGAAGTTGGCATCAAAGATGTACATTTGGAGAACAATAATGGTTTTATGTTAATTTTGAAGAATGTGAAGCACATTCCTGATATTTGCATGAATTTGAATTCTACAGGTAAGTGTGATGATGAAAGTTTCTACAATATCTTCTATGATGGTAAATAGAAGCTTATTAAAGGCTCTATGGTAGTAGCTAAGGGGAGAAATATCCCTTATTGTATTATATAGAGGCTAAGATCACCGATTGTAATACAAATACAATGGCTGATGAAGTGAGTATTGAGCTTTAGTATAAAAGATTTAGTCGCACGAATGAGAAAGGTTTGAAGATATTAGCTAAAAAAAATCATCTTCCTGATATAGAGAGTGCACCCCTGAAAAGGTGTTCTCATTGTTTGGTAAGAAAGCAGACAAGAGTTACTTTTAAGTCATCTCAACATTCAAGGAAACCAAATGTACTAGACTTGGTGCATTCTGATGTGTGTGGTCCTATGAAAATAAAAATACTTCGAGCTACGACATATTTTTGAAAGAACTCTAAATCTAGAGAACCAATGAGCGGAAGCAGATCGCTCTAAATCTCATTGTGAAAGAACATGAACATTTACAATATAATAGAACAGTTATGCATCAAGGATAAAATTATAACATGCTTCAAAGTAAAATACAAGAGATCGAGTAGACAATACCTTTGAAGCACCTTTTCTTCTAGCATTTCCTCGATTCAACACCAATGCGTCCAACAGCACGAACGCAATGGTCAAACTCAGCAAACAACACGAACTGGAAAATACTCGATCATAATCGAGTACAACTCGATCATTAACCCTCGAATGGAAACTCGACACTACCACGAGGCTACCTTGGTATTCTCGGTGTGAGAATCTAGGAGGTATGGGCTCTGTATGGATTTGAGAAAAGGGATGGAAGAACTAGACGATCGAGTAGAGATTGAGTAAATGGGAGAAGGAAGAAGTCTATCATATATACTTGAGTATTCGATCGTTTAGCAACGATTAACTATCATATAGCAAAACTCGATTGATCGTTTACTCTCTCAACTAGTTATCGTACCACTTGCTTCGCGTAGTGCATTGAATGAAAAATGAAAAACTGTTTTTCACTTTATCCAATTGATTGCCATAAACCGTCTATAACCTCCCACCAAGGTGGTTATTGACTCATGCAAACACCATCCGAAGAGGGATGCTTCCTGGGCACCACGAGGCCAAGTATGAATCTCACGGTGTGAACATACAGGGAGAAATGTAAGTGGAATCATAGACATATCAGATACATCTCTTCCTCCCACTGAGTATTTTATAACATAGGGTTTAGATTACTTAGAAAAAATATTGGTAAGGATTTTAATTTAGTGACTTTTAGGTTTGCCCAAAAGTAACTTTTACTTTAGATAGTTAAACAACTTTTGATCATCATCCATTAAACGATTTAATGACGTCTTTGACAAATTTTCGCATATTTGTTAAAAATCTATCTAATTCACCTTTCCAGGTAGGTTCCCAGGTAGAGGTGTTACGTTTCCGTCTACTTAAGAACCCCAGCCTAGACAGAACCCGCCTTAGACAAAAGGTCCCTTATAGATAGATTTAAAACAAATTTAATCTTTTATGCCAATCAATTTAATCCTTTTAAATCGATTTTAAAAGATTAACTAGGTTACTAAACTCTTTAGAACCATTTGAACTTAGGTCTATCTCAATCCAATTTTAAAACCCTTTTAAAAAACTTGAGTTCACCCTAAGTCCGCATGCAACTCTTTCTTATTGATTTTAGTTCTAATTTTCTTTATAACACTTATAAACGGAAACAACTAAAACCACAATGCAAAGCTAACACATGCAAGGCATTCATAACGATTATAAACATCCTAAGTGTCATGCTCAATGCATTGTTCATTTATTGCTATTTCTTTTATATAACACTTATACAAAACAACAATAAAACAAGCATAACATGCTTCCATTCACCCTTAGACTATAACACTTATAATAAAAGGATGATGCACGATAATGCTCACTGCATGAAAAATATAACTCTTATATTTCCTGATGCATGCACATGCTTTCAAATAATTTCTTCATGCTAGATTATAAAATTTATAATATATTATGCATGAATAATTGCACAACTTAAGGTGGGTTTTTAAACTATATGCCAAATACTTTGGCATATAAGCACCATACATTACATGTATAATAAACAAAATGTTGATGAACTGGGTAAAATTGCTTCAAACCCACAAAATTAAAGCTTAACTATTACCAAATCCAAGGAGTCTCTAGTTCAAACAAGTGAAACGGGTCTTGAACCATCTGGGAAAAGCAACGCGTCTCCAACCATCGTGCACCAAACTTCCTGTGATCGTCTACATGAAAGAGCAAACAATTTGCTCTATCGTTTACCAATGCTCCTAGAGCTAAACGATCATTTAGCAACGATCGTGTACCTTTTACTAAGCAATGAAGCCCAAGGTACGCGATCGCCTAGAGCGCTCCACACAACGCACGCCTTACATGATTGTCTAAATGATTATGATGCGACAAAGCAGCATCGCCTACACGATCGCTTAGCTAGTGCCTTTGTATTGTATACCGCTTAATCGTGTAGGTAAAAACTAAGTGATGAGGATTGCTAACTACACGATCGTCTAGCACGCGCTGTTTACTAAACGATGAGCATTAAATGCTCCCACTATGATCGTTTACCTCCAGCGCTTAAGCGATTCGACAACCAACGCTACGCGATAGAGTAAAAGATTTACCCCATCATTTAGCATTAGCTAAACGATCGTTTAGTAAATATTACACGATCGTATAGAAAAATCTACACAATCGCTTAGATAAATCCCAACGATCGTTTACCTTAGGCTACATGATACAACCAACTCTTGGTCTTCTTCCTCGTTGAGAACCACATCTCTATGCTTCGAAACTTCATCACGAACGACTCGACTAACTCAAGCTCTTTGAATTACAAACTCGATAGCATATTAATTATGCCCAAAAACACAGGGACCCTTACAAATTAACACTTTGTAATTGAAGAAAGCTTTAAACAAAGGCAATTAAACCCGAAAATATTCATAAACTCCATCCACAAATGCATTTAACAATTAAACACAAATGCAGAAAACCTACCAAGACTGTAAAAGAAGTTTAAAACAGAATTGAAATTTGGAATATCAGAACAACCTGGCTCTGATACTAATTGAAGGAAATTGAATACGAAGATTTCCATGAGTAGCGGAAGGATCATTCCAAATTACAATCATATATGAACTTTACAATTACAATCACAAACGAAAACATATGGTTATGCGAAATACATAAATTACAACATGCTATACAACAGATCAAGGACAAGAGCAACACACTTTTGAAGACTCATCTTCAAGCTCCTTGATCACGAACGCTCGATCACAACAACACAGAAACATATGAATGCTCGTCCAACATGATCGCTACAATGCACGACACCACGCACTCGAACTAAGCGATCACCAAGGTCATGAACACCACGAATGGCCTCCATAGAACCTCGACTGTGTCGAGTTGAGTATGACACCACCAAGAAGGCTACCTTGGTATTCTCGATGTGAGAATCCAGAGGGTGGACTCCTGTCTCTTATACACATCTAGATGTGTATAAGAGACAGCATGAACACCACGAATGGCCTCCATAGAACCTCGACTGTGTCGAGTTGAGTATGACACCACTAAGAAGGTTACTTTGGTATTCTCGATGTGAGAATTTAGAGGGTGGGCTCTGTGTGAACTTGGTTTGAGGCAGAAGACCAGAGGAAACACAATCGTGTAAACGAATGAGCAAGTGGGAGATGGAAGAACCTATCGTATAGGTCGATACCCAATCGTTTAGGAAAAGCTAAGCAATCATCTAGCAAAAGCTATGCGATCGTTTAGCTCATTGCTTAGCTGAGTGTCTATTGCCTAAGAACACTCCACGATCATCTAGCTAACTCCAAGTTGTCGCTTAATAAATCTTATTTACTTGACGTTTACCTTGTATAGTTGAAACAACTTTTGATCATCATCCATTAAACTCTTTAACGGAGTCCTTGACCAACTGTCACATGCTTGTAGAAAATCTATCTAATTACCCTTTCCAGGTAGGTTTCCATGTAGGGGTGTTTCATTTTTGTCAGCTTAAGAACCCTAGCCTAGACAGAACCCACCTTAGACAAAAGGTCCCTTATAGATAGATTTTAAACAAATTTAATCGTTTATGCCAATCAATTTAATCCTATTAAACCAATTTTAAAAGATTAATCTAGGTTACTAATCTCATTAGAACCATTTAAACTTAGGTCTATCTCAATCCAATTTTAAAACCCTTTTAAAAACATGAGTTCACCCTAAGTCTGCATGCAACTCTTTCTTATTGATTTTAGTTCTAATTTCCTTTATAACATCCATAAACGAAAACAACCAAAATCACAACGCAAAGCTAACATATACAAGGCATTCATAATGCTTACAAACAACCTAAGTGTCATGCTCAATGCATTGTTCATTCATTGCTACCATTTTATATAACACTTATACAAACGAGCAACGAATCAAGCACAATATGCTTCCATATTATACTATAATGCTTATAATATAAAAATGTTGCATGATAATGCTCATTGCATGCACAAATATAACTCTTATATTTCATGATGCATGTGCATGCTTTCACGTAATTTCTTCATGCTAGATTATAACACTTATAATACATGATGCATGAATATTGCACAACCTAAGGTGGGTTTCAAAACTATATGTCAAACACTTTGCCATATATACACCATACATCACATGTATAATAAACAAAATTTTATGAACCGAGTAAAATTTCCTCAAATCCTCAAAAGTACAAGCTAACTATTACAAAACAAGGAGTCTCTGGTTCAAATAGGCTAACGGGATATAATAAACAAAATTTGATCAACCGGGTAAAATTGCCTTAAATCTTCAAAAGTACAAGCTAACTATTACAAAACAAGGAGTATCTGGTTTAAACAGGTGAACCGGGTCTTGAACCGTCTGGGCAAAGCAACACGTCTCTATTGATCGTGTACCAAACTCCCCGCGATCGTTAACACGAAAGAACAAATGCTTTGCTCAATCGTTTACCTACACTTCCAGAGCTAAACGATCATTTAGCAATGATCGCGTACCTTTTACTATGCGATGAAGCATGAGGTACGCGATCGTACAGCACGCTGCATGATGATATACAGAAATGCATGTCATCTTAGGTCTTTTACTTAGAATTATGAAGATTGTTAGGCAGAATATGTGTCAATCATGTTAGGAATTCACAAGAATATGAGCTTGCGTCGATCAGCATGTCAAATCTCAGCTAACCCGTTATTTTGCATTAATTATGCGTTCAATGTTCTATCTTGTAGCTAATGCAGGAAATGAATGCAAACGCGAAAACCGGACCACCGCATAGACGACCGCATGTGGAGAAACACTCCATCGCAAAGGCAAACGCATCGATTAACGCATGGATGTTGTGGTAATCAGCCGTATGCATCCATCGCATGGGAGTTGCGCTCGTCAAGCGAATGCGATTATCGTGTAGAGTTGTGGTATTAAGCGAATGCGGTCATTGAATGATTGTGGCTGCACGACAACGCAACTAATGAGATCAACGTAAGGTAGGTGGAATGAATGCATAAACACATCTACCTCGAGAAAATCCAAAGATGATGTTGACATTTCACCTACCACACCGTTAGTGGCAGAGATTCAGAAAGGACGAACGTGCCGAATTTCAGACTCAAAGCAGTCCAATTAATGCTATCGGTGACCTAAGCTCTATAAATAGAGATCGAAGAGCTGAAATTCAATCATCCGGAGATTATCCCTCAACCGGGGATTTTCCCCACGATCAAGACAAAATGCGTGAGAAAACGCCTGAGAGTTCTTCACCTTCTTCATCCATTCTGAGTGACGACCGGAGCCTTCAACCAGAGTTAGATCTCGAGAGAGTCAGCTCCTCTGCCCATCCATGGCACCACCGGCAGCTTTGACGCACATCCGCTGGAAGCAAAGCTTTGCTTCCAGCCGGTCATTTCTTTTCCCTTTTTTTTCCTACATTGTATTGTATGACATTTTGGAATTAAGGAATTAATACAATCTGTTTTCAATGCATTTCTCTGTTCCTTCGACTCCATCTCCATCTTCTCTGATTAGCATCATTACTTTTATTACAACACTTAGTGGGATTGCGTGGGTATTGCATATTTAGTCATGTGGATTAGGAATATGAAGCATGTAGCAACCCACCGAGAGGTGTGCGTTGTGCGATTGTTTGAGTAACCTTATTTGCTTACTGTGAAGCTGCTGCAACGCCTGTCTATAGGCTAACACATTGCTTGTCTATGAGTGAAGTCAGCAACAATCAACTACCCAGGAGGGTAGGTGGTTGGACGCATTAAGCAAGGTATGCTTTGTTCACTAGGGATAGTAACAATCTTGCGTCAACCAAGTTCATGCGTTTGTCTTGTCTTATGTTGTGCCCAATACCCCTTTAGAGCTACTTGAAAGAGAGTTTAAAGAAAGAACCTAATGACTCGAGAGAGTTAGGTTAGAATCTAGACTCGAGAGAGCGAGATTAGATCAGTATAAGCAAGAGATAGGGACTTAGAGATAAGCTCTATTTGTCAACACTGCATCGCCTGCATCCTAGAGATAGGATACGATTGAGTGCAGTCACCGCAGCGTTGTGTGCACTTTGCATCATCGCATAAGAAAACAGTAGAGACTTAGAAATAAGCTCTATGGACACTTTTGCATTAAACACATGCGTCCTAGACTTAGGAGAACCGCATTTACATTGAAAATGACTTGCCGTGCATGAGTGTAGCATGAGCGTATTTGCTTGTGTTGACTGGGGTTGCCCTTGCGGTCACTCTTAAGAGTTGCAATGAAAACATCTCCGTGTTTATCTATTTCCCATACACTTATTTCATGTCAAGGTTTGTCGTATCTCTACCTTTTATACATATTCTCATTGCGTTGTCTGTTAGATAGGAGTAGGAATAGTATTAACTTAGCAACATCCCCTCCATTCTTTTATTCAAACCGCCGCATGCACATTACCGCAAACATATAGCTACAAGTCCCTGTGTTCAACCTCGAATTACCCGAGAAACTTGCGTCCATGTTATACTTGGCGTGAATGCAAGAAAACTTGTGGTAGGACGCATGGTCATTGTTAACACATTTTTCATTCCAACGCATGACCATCGACGCATGACTATCAATGCATATCTTAGGAACATGCATCGCATACCAGTTCCAAGGGAAGTTGATTGTCGAGTAAAATTGACTTCCAATTTCCCGTCATCACCACACACTATGCAAGCCTTTTATACCATCGTCTAAATGACAACGATGCAGTGAAGCACGATCGTCTAAATGACAACGATGCAGTGAAGCACGATCGTCTAAACGATCGTTGAGCAAGCGCCTTCGTATCGTATACCACTTGATCGTGTAGGTAATAACTATGCGATGAGCATGCTAACTACACAATCATTTAACACGCGCCTTCTTCTAAACGATGAGCATCAAATGCTCCCATTACGATCGTCTACCTCCAGCATCTACACGATCGGGCAACCAACGCTATGCGATAGAGTAAATGATTTACCCCATCGTGTAGAAAAATATACACGATCATTTATTCAAATTCAAACGATCGTTTACCTGAGGCTACACGACACGACCAACTCTTGGTTTTCTTTCTTCCTGAGAACCGCATCTCCATGCTTTGAAACTTCATCACGAACGACTCGACTAACTCAAACTCTTTGAATTACGGACTCGAATGCATGTTAATTAAGCACAAAAACACAAGGGCACTTACAAATTAACACTTTGTAATTGAAATAAATCTTTAAACAAAGACAATTAAACCCATAAACATCCATCAACGCCAACCACATAAGCATTTGACAATAAAACACAAATGCAGAAAACCCACCACGACTATAAAAGAAGTTCAAAACATAATTGAAATTTGGAATATCAAAACAACCTGGCTTTGATACTAATTGAAGGAAATCATACATGAGGATTTCCATGAGCAGCAGAAGGATCTTTCCAAATTTCAATCATATATGAACATACACAATTACAGTCCTAAACGGAAACAACATGCTATGCACAAAATAGAAATTACAGCATGCTTTACTACACGATCAAGGGAAGAAATTAACATACCTTTGAAGGCTCATCTTCAAGATCCCTCGATCACAAATGCTGGATCACAGCATGAACTCTACACTGTATGATCACAGGAAACTCGAACATCGCGATCTCTAAGATCACGAACCCCCCGAACACCACGAACGTCCTCCACAGAACCTTGACTGTGTCAAGTTGAGTATGACACCACCAAAAAGGTTACCTTGATATTCTCAGTGTGAGAATCCAGAGTGTGGGCTCTGTGTGGACTTGGTTAGATGAGACCGGAGGAGAACAATCGTGTAAACAATTGAGCAAGTGGGAGATGTCAAAGCCTATCGTATAAGATGATGCCCAATCGTTTAACAAAAGTTATGTGATCGTCTAGCTCATCGGTCAGCTGAAAGTCTATCATATAAAAACTCTCCACGATCATCTAGTCTCTCCATGTTTTCGTCTAGTAAATCTTATTTACTTGACAACCTTTTAATGCAAACTTTTCTAGATTGAAAATCTCAAATACAATATTAACTAAATTTAGAAAAACATTTTTCCTTTTATCTCCTGGTTTCCATGAAACCACCAATAACCTCCCACTCAATTGGTTATTAGAGAAAAAAAGATAATTATCCAAAAATTATTATTATTATAAATATAAATGATAACCAACTTACCATACTATATTTATAACCTATAGTTTTAATATTTCATCTCATGAAACATATAAACCATAGCTATTTTTCTATTTCATGGTCTTAATGTAAATGAGATTAATATTAATCCTTCACTAGATGTATCTCATACACCATATCGATCATATCATATATAATCGAATTACCTCTTGTCAATTTGAACATTTCAAATCAACACCAAGAACCAATTCTCAACTTGAATCCATTGAGCTACCGAGAGAACCTTATGGACCTATAGCTTGAAGCTCCAACGGTACGTGAATAACTGACTAAACTCTTTAGTCACGGGATCCACCATCCATTAACTGCCAGGCACTCCACTAAAGACCGATAGCTGAAATCTTCTTACTACAGATATATTATGTGTCCATCTTAACCAATCAACAGTGCGATAACCCTTCACAGATCGCTCGCAAGTACAGCTCGGTCAATAACCGTTATGCCCCTATAGTTATATCTAACTCCTTAAGTACCACTGATCCCTCTAATGAACATAAGTCATAGTCCTACTATGACTGAGTCTTCTCTTCCAAAGAGAAGCTATGGCCACTATGTTTAACCCCCGGAATCAGCCCTTAAGGGAACAATCTATCTACTTACCCTTGTTTCGGGGAAGAAGTGAATTCCATCTTGTGTAACTGAGTTCCCAACTCCCAAATCAAACAAGTCCCTAAAAAGGTAGGCATGTTGGGTTGGCAATCTGGCCACTCTCACCTATACTAATCAAAGGACCACCTTCAAAGGCAGGAGTTCCCAAAACACTCAAGATTGAGATCATGTCACCTATGGTTGTTTAGGTGAGATGTAAGTCTCCAGTATCAATGATGTTATATACAGAAATGAATCATCTTGTGGTCCAGTCTTATAAAAATTCTTTGTATAAGACACCCCGCTCGCATGTCTACACATGAATGGTCAGGATCTATTATCTGTAGTAGTTTACAATACTTATAAACCTCTACAAAGTGGGTCGTATCCATAGTGTCACCAGGATCAGGTATCCCACCTTAATCCTTATACTACAGACCTATATCACTTAAGGCATGATCCACTTGTATATCTCATATACATGCTTAAGTTTATATATAATAACCATGGAGCTTTGTTTATGATTCCTCCTTATGTACCATTGATTCCTCTAATGAAAGTCTCTGTCATGAACGACGTTATATAACGAGACAAAATATTTGATAGAACCCCAATTATATGGCAATATCAAGAAAGAAAAAAGAGAGCAGAGGTGGTTGAATCGATTAAGGATGACTTTCAATTCCGTTGGAAGAGGTGGAGGTTTAAAAGAAGGAGGAAACGGAAAGAGAGGTAGTGAATTATGAGGATCAGGAGTGAGGGAGAGAAGCTCTCAAGAGTGAGGGTTTGGAAGACATTGTCGTGGAGAAGCCATCGCAGTGTGCCGCTCATCGTCTACTTCCACTAGGCGATCGTGTAGTAAAGCTCAACGATCGTGTAGAATTTGGTAGGCGATCGTATAGCAAAAGGTAGACGATCGTATAAATACTGGTAAGTGATCGTGTAATAGATTGTATGCGTTCGTGTAGGAGTTTATGAGCGATCGCGGAGTATTTTGTAAGCGACCGTTTAGTAACAATGAGCGATCATGTAGAACTTGTAAACGATTGTTTAAAGTTTGGTAAGCGATCGAGTATCATTTGTAAGCGACCGTTTAGTCTTGTTTGACTCTTATCCTTTAGTAAAGAAGTTGTTCATCGTTTAATTCCTTTTCCGAAAGATTGTATCAACACGTTATGATAATAAAGATTTCAAGAATTAGTATCCTAACAAATTGATATCAGAGCAATCACCTGGGCAAGTATGGTTCAGAAAGATTATGAAGAGAAACTGGAATTACTAGAATAAGAGATCTTGGGATTTAGGGACGAAATACAGAAGGTGTCAACCATAGAGGAGAAGTTGGCGTTGATAGCAAAGATTATTGAGAGATTGGAATTGCAGACAGAGAAACATCAAGAAATGCTCGTTTACCATGTTACGGAAATGACCAAAGAAAAAGCAAAGGTGACGGAAGAGGCAGAAGGATCGAATGCCAATAAGGGGGGCAGAACAAACAGTTCGGTGAAAATATCCGGTGAAAAAGCAAATGGCGACCGAAGTGAATTCAAGAAGGTAGAAATATCAAAGTTTAGTGGAAGCGATTCAAACGTGTGGCTATATAGAGTAGACCGCTATTTTCAAGTTCATAAGTTGACTGGATCTAAGAAGATGACGATGGCAGTTGTGAATTTCGACGGCATCGCATTAGACTGGTACCGGTCGGAGGTAGACAGAGGTCCATTAGAAGATTGGGAAGACTTGAAGAAAAAGATGATAACACGATTCCGATCTTTAAGAAAGGGATCGATCTGTGTGAGATTCTTGACTGCTAAACAAGAAATGACTGTGGAAGCATATCGACCTGTGGAGGTGCTGAAATCCATTGTCTCGGACCAAGGCAATGAGTTTATGAATCACGTTTGGCAAGAGTTGTTCCAATAGTCGGGTATCGAACTCTATCGCAGTTCAGTTTTTCATCCTCAGTCGAATGGCTAGACAGAGGTGGTGAATCGCAATGTGGAAATGAATTGGAGGTGCTGTTGTGATGAGCGACCGAAAGAATGGATGCATTGATGGCATGGGGCAAACTATTGGAGTAACACTATGCTCCTACTAGCTTGGCCCCTTTTCAGATTATGTATGAACGACAATCTCCAATGTTGATTTACTATGGGAATGAATGCACGTCCAATGCAACTTTGGGCCAATAAATGCGAGACATAGGCACTGCAATGCATGTGCTTAAGGAGCACTTGAGGGTGGCTCCAGATAAAGTGGGGAAGTTTATGGACAAGAAGTGACATGATGTTGGAGTTCCATAAAAGAAAAATGGGAAATTATCTCCCAAGTATTACGGAGCACATCAGGTAATGGACAGAGTTGGAACAGTAGCTTACAAGCTGAACCCTCAGACAACAGTGTCGATACGTAAAGTGTTTCATGTGACGTAGCTAAAGAAATGAGGTGGACAAACAGAGCTTTACCTTAAGGACAAGGTAAAAGTGGAAGGGGGAGGTAATGATAGGACTCCAATTATGTAACAATATCAAGAAAGAAAGAAGAGAGGAGAGGTGGTTGAATTGGTTAAGGATGACTTCCAATTTCGTTAGGAGAAGTGGAGGTTTAAAAGAAGAAGGAAATAGAAAGAGAGGTAGTGAATCTTGAGTATCAGGGGTGAGGGAGAGAAGCTCGTGAGAGTAGAAGTTCAGAAGACACTATCGTGGAGAAGCCATCGTAGTGTGCCGTTCATCGTCTACTTCCACTAAACGATCGTATAGTAAAGCACAATGATCGTGTAGCATTTAGTAGGCAATCGTATAGCAAAAGGTAGATGATCGTATAGATACTGGTAAGCGATCGTGTAATAGATTTTATGCGTTCGTGTAGGAGTTTGTGAGCGATCGTGGAGTATTTTGTAAGTGATCGTTTAGTAACACTGAGCGATCGTGTAGAACTTGTAAACGATCATTTAGCGTTTGGTAAGCGATCGAGTATCAACTGTAAGCGACCGTTTAGTGACTCTTATAGTTTAATAAAGAAGTTGTCCATCGTTTAGTTCCTTTTTTGAAAGATTGTATAAACACGTTACGATAGTAAAGATTTCAAGAATCAGTATCCTAACAACATTTTATGGTCCGGTCTTATATAATCTCTTTTGTATAGAGTATCCCCACTCGCATGTCTAATACACGAATCATCAGGATCAGACCATTTGTATCCCTCTACAACATTTGTAATACCTATAAAGCGGGTCACGCTCATAGTATCACCAGGATAAAGTTTCCCTCCTTTATCCATATACTACAGACCATTTAGGTTATCACTTAAAGCACGATCCACTTGTATGTCTCCACATACATGCTTAAGTTACAACGATAACCATAGATCTTAGTTTATTGGTTTGTGGTTAATGCAACTAAAAAATATCATATTTTGTAGACTGAAGTGAATAAAATATCTCTTATTATATATCACAAAACTGTTTGTTCATACATGTGTTTACAATCTACAGAACCCTACGAGATTTTGGGCATCAACCCTAACATTGTCCCACTTGTCCTAAAGCTAATGGGATATACAAGATAATCACATTAAAAGTACACAAAACAATAAACTAGGGCACAAACGCCTAGTACAAGATCTCCCACCGTCCCTAGTTCAGCTACGCTCGGTCCCGTAGACCCATACTCTGCAGGTGACCCTCAAGCACTGTAGTCGTGAGAGCCTTCGTAAATGGATCAGCAACGTTGTGCTCTGAAACTATCTTTGTGATAATCACGTCCCCCTCGGTGCACAATCTCTTAGATAAGATGGTATTTCCATTTATTTGCTTGTCGCGGTTGGGACTCTGAGGCTCACGAGTATTCACCATAGCCCATAATTATTGCATATATTAGGGTGATGGACCTAGACATGTCTGGAACAACTTCTAGATCAGTCAGGAACTTTCTGAGCCAAACGGCCTTCTTAGCAGCTTCACAAGCCACTACATACTCGGTCTCCATGGTGGAGTCAATGATGCACCCCTGCTTGATTCTTCGCCACACTACAACTCCTCTGGTAAGAGTGAACACTGATCCTGAAGTGGAATTCTGAGAATACTGATCCTGAAGTGGAATTCTGAGAATACTGAGACTGAAGTGGAATTCTGAGAATCCTTATCATTCTGAAAATCAAAGTTTGTGTATCTTGTAAGGGTCAAATCCTTAGAACCATGCACAAGCATGTAGTCCCTCGTTTTTCGAAGATACTTGAGAATGTTCTTGATGGCTGTCCAGTGACCCTATCCTGGATTAGACCGATATCTACTGACTATCCCCATAGCATAGCAGATGTCAGGTCTAGTACATAACATCGCGTACATCAAACTGCCCACGACAGATGCATAGGGGACTCATCTCATTTCCTCAACCTCTTGAGGTGTCTTAGGACACTGTTCCTTAGACAATGTAACTTCATGCTGAAAAGTAAAAATACCCCTTTTGAAGTTCTCATCGAGTACTTGATCAATATCTTGTCAGTGTACGGTGCCAGAGATAGTGCTAGCATTTTTTTCTTTCGATTCCTAAAGATCTGAATCCCAAAAAAAAAACTGAGCCTCTCCAAAATATTTCATTTGAAATTGGGTCGCTAGCTAGTTCTTAACTAAAGTCAGTAAACCTACATCATTCCCAATTAGTAGGATATTGTCTACATACAACACTAGGAAAACTACTCAACTGTTGATGTCTTGTAGACACAAGACTCATCAACGTTTTGGTAAAAGCCATAAGATTTGATCATAGTATCAAACCTTATGTTCCAAGATCGAGATGCTTGTTTCAGTCCATCAATGGATCGATTCAGCTTGCAAACTTTTTGCTTTTGACCTTGGACTATGAATCCCTCGGGCTGCACCATATAAATGGTCTCCTCAAAATTGCAATTCAGAAAAGCAGTCTTGATATCCATTTTCCATATCTCATAGTCATAATATGAAGCAATGGATAGGAGGATGCAGATAGACTTAAGCATGGCAACAGACGAGTAAGTCTCCTCATAGTCAACTCCCTCTACCTGGGTATAACCTTTTACCACAAGTCTAGCCTTGAAGGTTTGCACCTTTCCATCGGCACCTTGTTTCCTCTTGTAGATCCATTTACAACCTATAAGTTTAACCTTATTAGGATGATCTACAAGATCCCAAATTGAGTTGAAATACATAGACTCCATCTTGAGTTCCATGGCTTTGACCCATTCATCTCTGCAACATCTTCCATTGCCTTCTTATAAGACAATGGATCCTCAACCTCGTCATCAGCTACCATAGCTAGGATTTCAGTTAAACCCATATAGTGAACATGTGGGTTCGTAACCCTCCCACTACGTCGAGGTTCCATCAACTCTTGAGGTGGATTTGACTTACTAGATGAACTTCCATCAACAACTCTTGTTGATGTAGCAGACTCTTCAACAACTCTTGTTGACGTTTCAGTAGTTTCTATGGAAAGTTCACTCAACAAGGCTTTACTTCTTGAACTGTACTCCCTTATATGATTCTCCTCAAGGAAGGTAGCGTTTTTTGACACACACCTTGTTTTCCTTTGGATCATAAAAGTAACCCCCTCGTGTCCCTTTGGGTAGCCTACAAATAGCCACAGCCTCGAACATCGTTTCAATTTCTTAGGATTAACCTCAAGCACATGTGCTGGGCAACCCCAGATGCAGAAGTGACGCAAACTAGCTTTACGCCCATCCATAACTCCAAAGGTATTCTGGCAACACTCTTGGAGGCACCACAATTGAGAATGTAAGCTACAACTCTACTGCAACACCAGGTGCTGGGAGTTAGGAAACGATTCCATATTCTATCATATAGTTCTGGAACTCAGAATCTAAAAACTCCCCACCCCGATCAGATCGAAGTGTTTTAATCTGTTTATCTAATGCGTTTTCAACTTCAGCCTTGAACCCTTTGAACTTTTCAAAGAATTCAGACTTATGTTGCATTAAATAAACATACTCATACCTCGAATAATCATCAGTAAAAGTGATGAAATACTCGTAGCCTCCCCTGGCTCGTACATTCATCAAACCACAAAGGTCTGAATGCACTAACTCGAGAGGCTCTTTGGCCGTATAACCATTTTCAGTAAAAGGTCTTTTAGTCATCTTGTCTTCAAGGCATGACTCGCACACAGGTAAAGAATTTTCTTCTAACTCGTTTAGAAGTCCATTCTTCATCAACCTCTCAATCCTATTGAGATTAATGTGCTCCAAACGAAGGTGCCAAAGATGGGCATTTTCTTTAGGAGAAACTTTAAGTTGTTTGTTTTGAGTTACGACAGTTTTAAACATCTCTATGTTATGGAGGGAATTTCTTGGTAACGACCTTAACACATATAAATTATTTTCCAGTTTAGCTAAACATATTTCAACACCATCTTTCAAAATACACACTTTACTAATCGAAAAGTTCAAGGTGTATTTACATTCAAGCAACTACTTTACAAAATGATAAATCTATTCTGTAAAGTCAACCGAAGGCGTTCTACTGCCACTGTTGAGACGACCTGCCCGGTGCCAACTTGCATCATCATCTAACTACCCTCAAGCTGCCGCTAGGATCTAATCCCCTGAAATGAAGAACAAACATGGTCAGTGGCTCCAAAGTTTATAATCCAGGCAGAATCATCATTCTACACTAAACAATTCTCCAAAACTAGTAAATTATATTGACCTTGTTGTCCTTCTTCTTCTCCTTTAAATAACGTGGGCAGTTCCGCTTCCAGTGTCTGTCCTGGTTGTAGTGGAAACATTTTCCCTTGTCAAGCGGTGTTGGTCGCCTACCTCGTAGAGCGATAAGATGTGGGTTAGCAAGTGCCTTCCATTTCCCCTTACTACCCTTCTTCTTCTTCCAATTGCTGGTGCTAGAAGAAGAAGGTGCAGACTTAGTTCCTGAGGTCAAACCTTTATGGAACTTTCTAAATGATGAAGCAACATTTGCCTCACCAACTTTTTTCTCCTTACTTTTCAGCAAGAATTGGAATGTCTACAACTCATTGAGGAGAGTTGTAAAGGTATAGTCAACATTATTCAGAATAGCGTTGCTAACAAAACGGAGGAAGCTTTCTGGCAACGTCTCCAGAATAATGCTAACCATGTTGGCCTCATCGATGTGAGATCCGTTCATCTCCACCACATTAAATTGGACCATCATGTTCACAACATGTTCATGAACAGATGTTCCCTCCTTCATTTTAGAGTTGAAGATAAACTTAAGAATGTCATGTCTGAGTTGCGCGGACGATTGTCCGAACATTCCCCTCAAGGACTCCATGATCTCACGTGCAGTGACCATGAGCTCATGCTTCTTGGCCAAAATGTCATTCAGGCTGGCCAAGATATACGCTCGGGCCTTCTTGTTCACCCGTGTCCATTTCTTATATGCCTTTCAAACATTTTGAGTTGCGTTTTAAGGTGGAATAGGAAGACACTCCTCCATAAGGACGAACCTAAGGTCATCGATGATAAGTATTGTGTTTATCGTGTTCTACCAACTAGCATAGTTTTTGCCAGTTAGTTTGTTGGCGACTAAAAGAGGTAAAGTTGTGTTGTCCATTTTCAAAAGTTGCTGAAAACAAGAACAAACTTAATGAGTCTACTTGCATTACCACTTTTAACATCAATTTTAGGTTTTAGCAAAATAGTTCTATTGTACCCTAATAATGGGCAGAAATGCACGTTATCATAGTGCTAAGTTCTTAAACAATGTTGGATTGCGTTGATAAAATATGTTAATTTGCATCCATTAAGCCTCAATTTCATAATATTGCAGTAGCATGCATTCAACACATTAGAACAGTTGATTTTTGTATTTTTGTGCAGAATATGCGTTGACACTATACAAGAATTGCGATCATAGGAAATCATTGATCGAGCGCAACTTCACCGCAAGGCTTTGCGATGATTATGTTCGCAAACATTCGCCCGAGAAGGATCACCGCAACTTGGTCAACGCAATATGGTGGGCGCATCTGAGTGAAAGGCTAATTAAGCGCGATGGGATAGAAAGCTGATGACAGTCGAATCCGAATTAAGTTGACAGCTGATAACGGTCACAAAGTACAATAAGCTTTTTAGTGACAATTATTCGGCGCATCAGTTAGGAATTAAGGTCGTCCCATCTGTAAATACAACCCCGGGTAATTAAGCGCCTTTCACCATGGATGCTCTATAAATACCAAAGGCATTCTTCAAAAAAGGGGTTGACGACTTGATCACCATTCTTTAGTTCATACATCTTTGTTCTTAGTTTTCTTTCATTTTAAGGCGAAAGATAGGAAGGAGGGTGTGCCGGCCGATCGTTCCGGTAAGCTTGGGAGAGCGCCGGAAGCTTCAAGGGCCTAGAGAGGGCCGATGCCTGCGGGAGCAGGAACAACTTTAGAACCGAATAGAGATTTCAGTGTAAAAGCCTCGGTCAGCAAGTAATTACTACCAGGCTCTCTACCTTTAACTTCCATTGTCATTTTGTACTCAACTCATTTATAAAAATGGAATTTCCTTCTCTATATCTATTCACTCTTCGTTATTCACGAATGAGTAGCTAAATCAGTTGAATGGGTTGAGAAGCATTTAGCTAGCACAACTAGGGAATCTTCATTCTTTGTGATTATCTTGTATTATGTATGCTTCATTCGTCCATTAGAGATACTCGGGAGGGTAGTCTAAGGACATGATCTAGACTTGGGAAAGTCAGGTTAGAATCTAGGCTCGAAAGAGCCAGATTAGAATGCATAATCAAAAGATAGGAGCTTAGGAATGAGCACTATTTGTTATTAACGTATCGCATGCATCCTAGAGATAGGATATGATTGTATGCGATCATCTTGTTTTCATACATTTTGCATCATCACATAGGACAAGAGTAGAGACTTAGAAATAATCTTTATGGACACTTTTGCATTCAACACATGCGTCCTAGACTTAGGAGCATCACATTTGCATTGGAAAATGACTTGATGTGTATGGTTGTAACATGATCGCATAGTCTGATGCATTCCTAAGTCACGCTAGCTGAAGATCTTCTCAACCCGTTCATCACATACTCATTGCATCTATCATACAACTGCCTTTTCTCAAATCCACCGCATTTGTTTATTTTCTCATTAACGCAATCAACAACAAACCAACAATTTATTTACTTGGTTACCGCAAGGTTTTCATAAAAATTACCAACCCAATCTGTTTTCACAAGTCCCTGTGTTCGACCCTGGAATTACCAGGAAACTCAGAGGAATTTACACTTGGATTACGCTGGGGAAACTTGAGTGCACAATGAAATTTCATTAACATATATCATCCATATTTCCACTTCATAAAATCAAGCATCAATTTTTTGGCGCCGTTGCCGAGGACTTCGGCAAAATAGAGTGCTAATGGTAATTTTTCTAATTTCTTTGGAGAGTCTCAATCTCCGGCAAATTATAACCCAAAGATTGAAAGTACTTTTAAATGAAGATTGAGAGACCGACAACAGCAACCACAGTAAAATAAAGAAGAGATGGCGGAGCAGCCTGGAAATGGAGCACCAAATGATAACAATGTCATGGCGAATCCAATTCTGTTGGCAAACGATCGCAATAGGCTCATCAGGCACTATGCATAGCCAAACCTCTATGATTTCTCTTCGGGAATCATGAGGCCTGCCCTCGACGGAAGCCGATTCAAAATGAAGCCAATGATGCTGCAGATGATCCAGACTGCAGGTCAATTCTGAGGAAGGCGTGGCGAGGACCCGCATGCCACCTCCAAAGCTTTATTGAAATATGCAATACTTTTGTGTTCCCAAACATTCTGCCGAAGAAGTTCGACTAACGTTGTTCCCCTTTTCTCTCTGTGATCAGGCTAGGAAATGGACATATTCTCTTGAGCTGGAAGAGATCACTTCTTGGTAATAGGTTGTGGAGAAGTTTATGAAGAAGTATTTTCCACCGATTGAGAATGCCAGACGAAGGAAACTTATCACAAATTTTGAACAAGACATGGACAAATCGCTTAACGATGCTTGGGCGAGGTTTAAGAGGTTGGTTCAGGACTGTCCACATAATGGGTTGCCAGACTGCCTTCAAATGGAGATTTTCTATCATGGTTTGAATCCCGCTTCATAGACTGCTGCCAATACGGCAACCGCGAAGATTATCTTGGATCGCATCTCTATGAACCATGAAGATTGGAGAGATTGTGACCAGAGATTAAGACTCAAAGACACTGACGCAAATAATGGTGCTATTGCTTCATTACAAAACCAGATGATCGCAATGATGAATTTAATCCAAGGAATTGTGATCAGCAACCCAACACCGCAAACTGGGCAAATCAACGCAAGCAGTCAAAACAGCGCAAGGTGTGCGACTTACGATGATGGGCTTGCGATGGAAGATTGCCCGCAAAATCCATAATTTGTCTACTTTGTAAAGAATAACCCTTTTTCGAATACCTACAACCCCGGGTGGAGAAACCACCCCAATTTTGCTTGCAAGAATCAGCAACAAAATTTCCAACCTGTGGCGCAGAAAGAAGGGCCACCAGGATTCTTCCCATGCAACAACAGTCAAACGAGCAATCAAGCAAGTAGCTCACAACCACCGCAATCTTCCTCTTTTGAGAGCCTGTTGAAGCAATACATAGAGAAAAACGAGACCATGCTTCAAAGTCTGGCTACGTCCATCCGCAATCTAGAATTACAAATGAGCTAGATTGTGAGTGAGCTAAAGAGTAGACCACAAGGGGCTTTGCCAAGTTCAACTGAACTTCCACGCAACCCGGAGGGATCAAGTAAAGAGCAATGTCAGGTTGTGACATTGCGTAGTGGGAAGATTGTTTTAGGAGAAAAGAAGAAGCTTAGTAGAACAACTTCCATTGTGGCTGAACATTAGATTGCGGTAACGCAACAAGAAGAAAGAGAAAACGAAGTAGTAGAACCGGAGGTTACGTCGACCTTAAAGCCAATTGAAAGTTCAGTTACCCCATTTCCCACAGAGACTAAGAAAGAAAAAGAATGAAGAGGTGTAGTACCAACGCTTCTTATCTATGTTAAAGCAATTACATGTTAATATTCTTTTCAGTGAAGTGATTGAGGAAATGCCTGCCTACGCCAAGTTTCTGAAGGATATGGTAACTAAGAAGAGAGGAGTTGGAAAATTTACCACGGTGGCATTAATGCAAAGTTCCAAATCAATAATTGCACCAAAGATGAGCGATCTTGGTAGCTTTACTATTCCTTGATCCATAGGAGGAATGTACATCGGGCAAGCTCTGTGTGACTTGGGAGCCAGCATAAATTTGATGCCTCTGTTAATCTTTAGACAATTGAATGTGGGGCAACTTGTGCCCACAATAATGACTCTCCAACTGGCCGACGGATCTCTGGTGCATCTAGAGGGAAAGGTGAAGGATGTGCTGATAACCATTGACAAATTTATCCTGCCAGTTGACTTCATCATTTTAGACTACGAGGCCGATAAAGATGTGCCCATCATTCTGCGCGATCTTTTCTATCAACAGGTCGTGCTCAAATTGATGTGAATAAAGGGGAAATCACTTTGAGTATCAATGGACAAAAGCTCAAGTTTAATATAATTCATGCCATGAAGTTTTCGGATGAAGAAGACTTGCATGGTTCAGATGACGACCAGAATGTGATTGAAGAAGAAATTTCTGATGAAGAGAATGAAGAAGAGGATGCCAATGCATTCTTTGCTGCCTATAATGCGATCACAACAAAAAAAACAAGGAAAAAGAGATGATCACAAAGCAAGAAGTAGAACCAACAGAAACAGATCCAAGAAAAACAACGCAACCTTCCTTAGTGGAACTACCAACACTTGAATTGAAGACCTTACCAACCCATTTAAAGTACGCATTTTTGGGGTAGAATGAGAAGCTGCCATTGATCATTTCCTCTATGCTCAACGAAGACCAGGAGAATGCGTTGATGAGCATTCTCAAGAAACATGTGCGATCAATGGGCTAGACGCTTGCTGACATTAGAGGAATTAGCCTTGCGTACTACATGCACCACATTCGTCTTGAAAATGACCACAAAGAAATAATTGAACATCAACGCAGACTCAACCCTGCGATGAAAGAGGGCGTCAAGAAAGAGATCATTAAATGGCTAGATGCAGGCATTATCTATCCCATAGCAGATAGCATGTGGGTCAGCCTCGTGCAGTGTGTGCCGAAGAAGGGCAGAATGACGGTAGTCTCGAATGAAAATAACGAATTAATACCGCAAAGGACCATCACTGGATGGCACATATGCATGGACTACTGCAAGTTGAATGTGGCCATAAAGAAAGATCATTTCCCTCTACCATTCATCGACCAAATGCTAGACCATCTAGTTGGAAATGATTTTTACTGCTTCCTGGATGGTTATGTCGGATACATCCAAATTATGATAGCTCCAGAAGATCAAGACAAGACCACATTCACCTGCCCATATGGGACATTTACTTTTCGCCGCATGCTATTTGGCCTCTGCAATGCGTCAAGCACGTTCCAAAGGTGCATGATGGCCATCTTTTCAAATTATCTCGAGGACTATGTGCGTTAATAGAGGCTGACAGAAAATTTAAGTTTGACAACAACTGCCTCAACGCATTCAGAGTTTTGAAAGATGCGCTAATTACCGCACCCGTATTGATTCGTCGGATTGGACACTTCCTTTTGAAATCATGTGCGAAGCAAGCGGGTATGCAATGGGAGTAGCTTTAGTGCAAAAGAGAAAAACAATTTTGCATCCCATCGCATATGCAAGTAAAACATTAAAGTCTGCTCAAACAAATTATACCACCATAGAGAAAGAACTCCTAACGGTAATTTTTGCGTTGGAAAAATTTCGGGCATATTTGATGGGAACAAAGGTACTCATCCACACTGATCACTCGGCGATCAAATACTTAATGACAAAGAAGGACACAAAGCCAAGGTTGATCATGTGGGTTCTTCTCCTTCAAGAGTTTGATATAGAAATAATTGACCGGAAGGGGACAGAGAATCAAGTTGCAGATCACTTGTCTAGACTGGAAAATCTTGAGGTTGATCGCAATGAGTCTGAGGTGAGTGTCGTATTCACGGATGAGCAGCTGTTTCATATAGAAGAATTGCCCTGGTATGTGGACATAGTCAATTATTTGGTTTGCGAGCAATTTCCTGAAGATTACACCTACCACCAACAGAAGAAGCTCAAAAGTGAATGCAAACATTATTATTGGGATGGGCCGAATCTGTTTAAAAGAGGTGTAGACCAGATTTTTCGATTATGCGTACTAGATGCTACTCAACAACGCATATTATTGTTATGCCACGACTCAACATATGGTGGGCACTTTGGAGGGTCGCGCATCGCAGCCAAAGTTTTGCAGTTTGGATTCTTTTGGCCAACATTATTCAAGGATGAGGCTAACTACGCCTGTCTCTTATACACATCTAGATGTGTATAAGAGACAGATCATATGGTGGGCACTTTGGAGGACAGCGCACTGCAGCTAAGGTTTTACAGAGTGGATTCTTTTGGCCAACATTATTCAAGGATGCAGGAGACTATGCAATGAAATGTGACCGGTGCCAATGCACGGGAAACATTTCATGGAAGCATGCATGCCCTGTCTCTTATACACATCTAGATGTGTATAAGAGACAGGGTTTTACAGAGTGGATTCTTTTGGCCAACATTATTCAAGGATGAGGCTAACTACGCAATGAAATATGATCGGTGCCAACACACAGGTAACATTTCATGGAAAAATGGAATGCCAATGAGCACTATCTTGGAGCTTGAATTATTCGACGTATGGGGGATTGATTTCATGGGACCATTCCCTCATTCGAATGGTAAACATTATATTTTATTAGCCGTCGATTATGTCTCCAAGTGGGCAGAGGCAATAGCATGTGCTGCAAGTGATGCGACGGTAGTCTCCCAGTTCCTGAAGAAACAGATTTTCACTCGTTTTGGCACTCTCCATGCCTTCATAAGTGATGAAGGATCCCACTTTGTCATTTGCAATATCAATGAGCTGCTGTGCAAATATAACATTCTCCACAAAGTGGCCACCTCATACCATCCGCAAACGAATGGTCAGGCTGAAGTGTCCAATAGAGAAATTAAGCTGATACTTGAGAAGGTAGTAAGGCTTTTACGAAAATATTGGACAACAAAGCTTGATGATGTGCTATGGGCATACCGAACTGCATTTAAAACACCCATAGGTATATGCTCATATGCGTTGGTGTTTGGTAAGGCGTGTCATTTGCCTTTAGAGCTGGAACATAAGGCACTGTGGGCAGTAAAGAAGCTGACATTTGATTTGAAGAAGGCAGGGGAATCGCGAAAAATGCAATTGGTCGTTAGAAGAATGGAGGATCAATGCATATGAAAATGTGAAGATTTATAAAGAGCGCACCAAGCGCTGACATGACAAACGCATATGCGGTAAAAACCTCCAAGTCAGACAAAAGGTCTTACTCTTCAACTCACGCTGCAACTCTTCCCGGGAAAACTAAAATCACGCTGGTCTGGACCCTTCATCATCAAAGAAATATTTCCACATGGTGTGGTGAAGCTGAGCACTGAGAATGGAAGTCGGATATTTAAGATTAATTGACAGCGAGTTAAGGCATATTGCGGAGGTGATTTCCAGCCAAAAAAGGCCTCCGTGAAGCTGAGAAACCCGGAATGCCCTTTGTTTGATTCTTGAACTCTCATTCCTTCGTTACTTCTATCATCATTTATCTATCTGCATTTTACTTATTTCTATTCCTATTTCTCTAAAAAAAAACTTGTTGTTTTGTTTTAAATCATTTGACCCTCTCTTTGTTTGTTTACAATGATTAAGGCACAGGATTGCAGAGATGTTACTTGAAGCAAAAAATTATGTCACTCTATTACCGAAATCCAAAGAAGAAAGATCGCCGCAAAGATGGATGTGTCAATACACAATGCGGACTACAACGCAAATTTGGGGGTGTACTCTTCCTTATCTTTATTTCAAATTTTGCACTATCACATCGCATGATAGTTTTAAAAGCTTTATCACCGTATCCTCGTTGATCATCGCAATCATTTGACATAGATAAGTTTAGTAGTTTATTGCATAATGTCTCTTTGCCAAGTATGATTTCAATGATGAAAATTATGCTTCTATTTCTTTCGTATATACTAAAGTCAACTTAATCTTAAGATAGTCACCTCATGAAATATTTCTAGAAGTTAGGGGTTTGCTAGATTTCTTTCAAATTCTCTTTACAACACATTCTAAGAACATTGCATGACTCATTTCAATCTTTTATCAATGAGGACATTGCCACATTTTAAATTTGGGGGTGAGATATTTATTTTCAACCTTGCTATTTTGAAAAAAAAATTGAAATTAATAACTCCACTATCAATGCAATGGGAAACCTATGTTGATAAGAGTTAAGTTGTGAAAGGCACTTACCCGTAGTTAGATGATCGCATGACACACGTGGGGGCAGGCCAAAACAAAAGTGAGTCACCAGGATCAACGCATAAATAAATGACCGCAACTCTACTGCCAAATAGGTATGAGTCTAGTATGAGAAACAGTGCATTGCTCGTAGTTGGATGTTCGCATGAGACCCATGGGGGCAAGCCAAAATAAAGGCAAGGCACTTGGATCAATGCAAGGTCAGAAAAAAAAATATCAATGAAGAAAATTTTTATGCAAGGATAAAATCATTTGACACCCTGGTAGAAAATTTTCTTTTTTTGAAATAACTCATGCGATGTTCTGGAAATTTGTAAAGTCCTTTTTACGGTTAAGCTTGCAGTCCCTAGGTCTTAGAAATATTTTAAGCAGAGACTTGAATAAGACTTAAGGAAACTTTGGCATATAGGATTTGAATGAAGTATCCTTGAGAAATCTAGGAAAAGAACATTGCGGTTGACTTGCTAAAGGAATCTTTAACTTATGCTTGAGGACAAACATTATTTAAATTTGGGGGTGTGATAATAGGCAGAAATGCACGTTATCATAGTGCTAAGTTCTTAAACAATGTTGGAATTCGTTGATAAAATATGTTAATTTTCGTCCATTAAGCATCGATTTCATAATATTGCGGTTGCATGTGTTCAACACATTAGAACAGTTGATTTTTATATTTTTGTGCAGAATATGCGTTGACGCAATGCAAGAATTGCGATTATAGGAAATCATTGGTCGAGCGCAACTTCACTGAAAGGCTTTGCGATGATTTTGTTCGAAAACATTCGCCCAAGAAGGATCACCGCAACTTGGTCGGCGCAACATGGTGGGCGCATCTGGGTGAGAGGCTGATTAAGTGTGATGGGATAGAAAGCTGATGACAGTCAAATCCAAATTAAGTTGACAGCTGATAATGGTCATAAAGTACAGTCAGCTTTTCAGTGACAATTATTCGGCGCATCAGTCAGGAATTAAAGCCGTCCTATCTGTGCAACCATGAGAGAGAAGCCGCCTTTCACCATGGATGCTCTATAAATACCAAGGGCATTCTTCAGAAAAGGGGTTGATAATTTGATCAGTTCACCATTCTTTAGTTCATATGTCTTTGTTCTTAGTTTTCTTTCATTTTAAGGTGGAAGCGAAGAAGGAGGGTATGTCGGTAGATCGTTCCGGTAAGCTTGGGAGAGCACTGGAAGCTTCAAGGGCCTAGAGAGGGCCAATGCCTGTGGAAGCAGGAACATCTTTAGAACCGAATAGAGATTTCAGTGTAATAGCCTCGGTCAGCAAGGAATTGCTACCAGGCTCTCTACCTTTAAATTCCATTGTCATTTTGTACTCAACTCATTTATAAAAATAGAATTTCCTTTTCTATACATGATCAATCTCTGTTATTCACGCGTGAGTAGCTAAATCAGTTGAATGTGTTGAGAAGCATTTAGCTAGAACAACTAGGGAATCTTCATTCTTTGCGATTATCTTGTATTATGTATGCTTCATTCGTCCATTAGAGATACTCGGGAGGGTAGTCTAAGGATAGGATCTAGACTTGGGAAAGTCAGGTTAGAATCTAGGATCGGAAGAGCCAGATTAGAATGCATAATCAAAAGATAGGAGCTTAGGAATGAGCACTATTTGTTATTAACGCATCGCATGCATCCTAAAGATAGGATACAATTGTATGCGGTCACCTTGCTTTCATGCATTTTGCATGATCGCATAGGACAAGAGTAGAGACTTAGGAAAAAGCTCTATGGACACTTTTGCATTCAACACATGTGTCCTAGACTTAGAAGCATCGCATTTGCATTGGAAAATGACTTACTGTGTATGGTTGTAACATGATCGCGTAGTCTGATGCATTCCCAAGTCACGCTAGCTAAAGATCTTCTCAACCCATTCATCGCATACTCATTGCATCTATCACACAACTGCCTTTTCTCAAATCCGCCGTATTTGTTTATTTTCTCATTAATGCAATCAACAAAAAACCAACAATTTATTTGCTTGGTTACCACAAGGTTTTCATAAAAATTACCAATGTAATCTGTTTTCACAAGTCCCTGTGTTCGACCCTGGACTTACCAGGAAACTCAGAGGAATTTACACTTGGATTTCGCTGGGGAAACTTGAGTGCACAATGCAATTTCATCAACGCATATCATCCACATTTCCACTATATAAAATCAAGCATCGTACCCTAAGTGACATCTATTTTGCAATGATGCCCCAGCGAGGTAGGACAAAAGTCACTGTTGGGGTGATCAAGTGCCCCTTCACTGCGATCACACATTCTTAACCATTAGACAGAAACAACATCTTGTAACTAACTCTAATAGTCACTATTTTTCAGTCTAGAACTGTGAACCTTTACAAGTTTAATCCTTCATTTTAGGCCCTAGGGTCCCACCTTAATGCATCTTCTATAGGGAAAAAGCATATAAAACAAGAAACTCAAGCAACCCTATCTTTTTTAAGAGATCAGATAAAAAGTTATGCAAATACAACCACCCTTTAGGGGGATACCTCAGGGTGCCTTGAGGCGATGCACGAAAATGTTATCCAACCTAATGAAAGAGACCATAGGATATGTTGTCACACGTCCTGCTCCCACTTACTATGAACATTCTTTCCATACCTTGGTATTGACCTATCCAAACACCATCCTTTAGGGGGACACTCCCAGAGTGCCTCGAGGCCGAGGATAGATCTCACGGTGTGAATTTTAAGAAAAAACGTGTAGAGGTTGAAGTGAAGTATCATATACCCCAAGTACCTCCCACTAAATGTTCTACCTAGAGATTCATTAACTTAGTAAATCCGACTATTGATTTTAACTGAGTGTTTAATTTTCTCAAAAACAACTCTTGCCTTTGATAATTAAACAAGTTTGAGTCAAGTTTTATTAAACACTTTAACAGACTATCATCAAATTTGCATGCATGCAACAAATCTATCTAATTCACCTTTTCAGGTAGGTTCCGATGTAGGGGTGTTCCATTTCCATCAGCTTAAATACCCTAGCCTAGCCAGAACCCACCTTAGACAATAGTTCCCTTATAGATAGATTTGATACATATTTAATCTTTTATTAGTAAATTTAATTCTATTAAACCAAATTAAAAGATTAAACTTAGGTTTCTAATCTCATTACAACCGTAATCTTAGGTCTATCTCAATCAAATTTTAAAACTCTTTTAAAACAAGATTAAAGCCTAAGTTTGCATGTGTCTTTCTTACTGATTTTGGTTCTAATTTCATTAATTATAACTCTTATAAAAATGAAACAACTAAAACTAACCACATTGCTAAACTAGACTAGGTATTTATAACTTTTATAAATTAACCCAAGTGTCATGCTTCGTGCAATGTTCATTCATTACTATATAAAACTTTTATATAACTTGTAATGAACTAAGCATATATGCTCTCATACACCCTTATACTATAACACTTATAACATAAAGATGATGCATGGATATGCTTAATGCATGCATATATTATAACTCTTATATTATATGATGCATGAGCATGCTTTAATGTAATTTAATCATGCAAATTATTATATTGTAACACTTATAATATAAAGATGATGCATGAATAAAATGTATAACCTATGGTGGGCCCTTACAAATTAACTTTGAAATGTAAAAGAAAGCAATAAAACAGAGGCAATCATCCCAAAACATCCATCAATTCACATCCATAACTACATCTAACACTTAAACGCATTGCAGACAACATAAAACCCACCAAGACTACAAATGTAATTCAATACATCAATGGAATTTGGAATATCAGAACAACTTGGCTCTGATACCAATTGAAAGAACTCTAAATCTAGAGAACCAATGAGCGGAAGCAGATCGTTCCAAATCCCATTGTGAAAGAACATGAACATTTACAATTTAATAGAATAGTTATGCATCCAGGATAAAATTACAACATGCTTCAAAGTAAAATACAAGAGATAGAGTAGACGATACCTTTGAAGCACCTTTTCTTTTAGTATTTCCTCGATCTAACAACAATGCGTCCAACAACACGAAACGATCAAACTCAGCAAACAACATGAACTGGCAAATATTTGATCACAATCAAGTACAACTCGACCCTCGACCCTCGAATGGAAACTCGACACTACCACAAGGCTACCTTGGTATTCTCGATGTGAAAATCCAGGAAGTGTGAGATCTGTATGGATTTAGGAAGAGGGATGGATGAACTAGATGATCGAGTAAGTGGGAGAAGGAAGAAGTATATTGTATAGACTTGAGTACTCGATCATTTAGCAACGAGTAACTATCATATACCAAAACTCGATTGATCGTTTACTCTCTTAACTAGTTATCGTATCACTTGCTTCGCGTAGTGCATCGAATGAAAAATGAAAAACTATTTTTCACTTTATCCAACCGGTTGCCATAAACCGTCTATAACCTCCCACCAAGGTGGTTATTGGAGAAAACTGAAATCAATTATCTTATAATTAACTTATTATAAATAAATATACTAACTAACTTATCATATTCTATTTTTATCCTATAGTTTTAATATCACATCATATGCAACATATAAATCATAGTTATTTCTTCTTTATGGCATTTAATATAAATCATATTTATATTAATTCCTCAAATCAAATATTAATGTATCAAATACATTCAATCAATTATATCACATATAATTGAATCAATTTAATTATATCATATATAATCAAATTCCCTCTTGTTAATTTGAACGTTTCAAACTAACCCAAAAACGGATTCTCAACATGAATCCATTGAGCTACCACGGGGACCTTATGGACTTGTAGCTTAAAGCTCCAACGGTATGTGAATAACTTATTGAACTTTTTAATCACGATATCCACCATCCGTTAACTGTCGAGCCTCCATCCGTTAACTGTCGAGCACTCCACTAAAGACCGATAGTTACATTCTTTGCACTACAGATATATTTATGTGTCCATTGGATATAATCAATTAATAATACGATGACTCTTCACAAATCACTCGTAAGTAAGCTAGGCCAATTTACCATTTTGCCCCTGTAGTTACATTTAACTCCTTAAGTACCATTGATTCCTCTAATGAACAATACATCATAGTCCCACTATGAGTAAACCCTTTTAGGGCCAAAAGAAGGTGTGGCGCCACATTGTTGAAGCCCCAGAATCAGCGCTTACGAGAGCAATTTATCTACTTACCCCTGCTTTGGGGAAGCAGTGAATTCCATCTTATGTAGCTCAGTTCCTAGCTCCCCAATCAGATGAATTCCTAAAGTGGTAGGTTTGAGTCAACAATCTGGCCATTCGTACCTATACAAATCAAAGAACCGCCCTCATAGGTAGGAGTTCAACACTCACTTAGGATTAAGGTCATGTTACCTATGGTCATCCCAGTGAAATGAAGGTCTCTGTCATGAACGACATTATATAACGAGACTAAACATTTCGTGGTTCGGTCTTATACAAACTCCTTTGTATAGAGTATCCCTACATGTATGTCTAATACACGAATCATCAGGATTAGACCATTTGTAGCACTTTACAACATTTGTAATACCTACAAAGCGGATCACACTCATAGTGTCACCAGGATAAAGTTTTCCTTCTTTATCTATATACTACAGACCATTTAGGTTATCACTTAAAGCACGATCCATTTGTATGTCTCCACATACATGCTTAAGTTACAACGATAACCAAGATGAGATTGTGTGTATTTATTGGTTATGACCAAGATGAGTTCGGTTATAGATTGTATGATCCAGTACATAAGCAGCTTATAAGAAGTCGAGATGTTGTGTTTATAAAAGACCAAACAATACTAGACATTGAGAAGACAAGAAAAATAGAGTTTGAGCAAAATGAAGATCTGATTGATTTGAGTTCAGTTTCTTTGATGCAACCTTTTACACAAATAGAAGATGAGATTTAGAAAGAACGGTTTTTTGATACAGATGAGAATTCTGGGCAGGTTGAGGTAAATGACGGTGTTTAGAAACAGTTGTCAGAAACCAAAGTTCCTACAAATGTTTCACTCAGGAAATCTATCAAAGATCGAAGTCCGTCAACAAGATATCCAGCTAATGAATATTTATTATTGACTGATAGGGAATTATTTAAGAGTTATGAAGAGGCTATAGAAGATGAGTACTGAAGAGAGTGGATTGATGTCATGAAAGATAGATGAAGTCTTTGAAGGGAATCGAATTCCCATAGCGGAAGTTAATGATCGCTTGTGTCTAAGAATTTGGTTTGGATACTCAATAAAATAGAGAAAAACAGAAAACTAAGAGGATAAACATTCAACACTTAAGCTTGCTTTACTACGTAGTATACAGAAGAAAAAAAAGAATGAGATGAACTTACTCTCAAAGAGCTTTTCTTGTCGCTTTCCTCTCCAACAAGATCACAAACAACCAATTTGACTACAACAAAATATTTGATTACATGACATTTAAAAACTGTCATAACAAAAATTCGTGGCAGTTATTTTTCTATCATGGTATCCCCTATAAAGGTATGAGAATCGATGACAATTTGGAAAAAAAATCATAATTGAATCTTCACTGACAATATATAATTGTCAACAACAAACGATTATTCACAATGATAAACTGTCATTGTTAAGTTTACTATGACATGTTATCATTGTCATCAATTAACTAAAAATTTGCTTAGTTCTGTAGGATTATAGTATATAATGACAATTATACAATGTCAAAAAGGAATATACAGTGATGTTTTTTCAATGTCAAGAAATATGAATAGTGATATTTTTCAATGTCATGCAATTCTGAAGCATGCTTAATGTTTTATGTCAAAAAGTATTCTATCTTGACATTTTTATTGTCACAGAATTTCAAATCTTTACACCTTTGTATTGTCACTAAAATACATTTTTTATAGTTATTTTTTTTTAATCCTGTCATTAGATATATGATCTTCACAATGAATTAATGTTATTTAACCACAAAAAAAACATAAATATAAAATACTTTCATATATATATATATATATATATATAATAGTCATGAAGTTGATAATATATTTGCATAAAAGATCAACTAATATACATTGATAAAGGTTTTACAAGAAGCCACAACTGAGTACATTTGACTATATGTTTAGCCACTAACCCTACAAAAAATCTTATAAACATATCAATTGCTCCATAATTTCACAACTCCAACCGATTCTTAAAAAACCTGTTATGAAAACCAATTATGAAGTTTAGAGTTCAACTATACTAATCAATATTGACAATAATAACAATACAAGAAGGTTTTTCTACCTTTCCAATGTCAACAGTTTTTTCAATGTATCAATCTTGCCCAAAATATAGAGCTTATAACTTATACAAAGAAGTATGAACAGCCATTATCAAATTTGGTAAATGTTTTACCTTTAGAGCAATGATGTAATAACATTTTTCCACAATACATCCCTGTCAACCACCATAACTAATATTCAACAAAATTCTCCAAAACAATAGTACACATAATATGTGCCAACAAATAGCATCTTTAAAGAATGAACAAAAAGAAGAAACTTAAAAATTTCTCACAAACAATATACAATGAATAGTGAAACTTAATTTCTTTTTCTTTTTTCGGTAGAGGAGGAGGTTTGCAAATGGAAAATGTAAAGACATCGTCATGTACCTATTAGGCACCAATAAAATGCTTGCATCACAAAAACGATCCCATCTACCTATACATTTCTTCTTACATTCGTCACATCATGTTTTCGTAGTATAAAATTTAAATACTCAAATTAGTATAGATATATAACAATATAAATGTAATTTTAACATGTCATACAACCACTTGATAACTCACCAGTATGTTGATATTAATTCTCCCTACTATGTGAATTGATATGTACACGTGTCTTTCTTCTCCAAAAGCGAATTTACATCAAAATGTAGTCCAAAAAGCAACAAAAAAAAAAAGTACAACATATCATGCAAAATATATGTGTGATCCTACAAATTCAACACATGCAGATCACATATAGTGTATGTCCTCTAGTTTGTAAGTAGAGAGTGCATCTTTCATCTGAAGATAAGAAAGTGGATCTTAACTTATGGCACTAAAATCTTACTTGAAATTGATTGAAGTGGTATGTATATTATGTCTACAATTGAAGTATTCTTTGACAAAATTATATCACACAGAAACCACATGACATAAAGTGACATTTCACCATGCCTAATTGATTAGGACACTGATATTGTGCATACAACATACAAAATATAGATATTGTAAATAAAGTATATGGAATATGTTATCACTCACTTGCATTGTCATTTCACCTACCTTGACGACCTTCCAAATTGGCTTCTTCTTCTTTGAGAAGTTGAAGAACCTACGATGGCATATGTGTAGTGAAAAAGATTGACTATTAGCATAAAATAGTTAAGTCATTACACACTAGGTGGTAAAGCAAGTTTCACATACATTCCAAGTACTTCCATGGCATCCTCATGTATACGATTTTTTAGAGAGTCCATCTAGAATACTACACATTTTTTGTAATCAATGACTACCGAACTCCAGTGATGATTATATGTTCAAATAAACATAAAAAATTTGTTTGACTAGCGACACTAAAGAATTGATGTTCAATTTCTATACAACATATCCCAAATTGTAAGGAAATATGAGAAGTTGATTTAGATCCGTTCCAAGTAATCTAGTATTCAACACTTGCACACGTGACTCTTTGTAAGTGGATATCGAGATAGATCCAACGTCCAAGAACTTGTACAAACTCAGAGTATTTGACTTATTAAAAATTTTGTATAAGTATTTATGAATGTGATAAAAACATTGAGTTAATTGTCAAGTCAATTCGTAATTACTTAAAAGTATTATGTTTAGAATGTTACTTACATCATGTACGCATCAAGATAAGGTATTGCTATGGGATGCATACAACAGAAATCACGGAGCACATCAAACAATATACAACATTTTCTTTGAATCTCGAACTCCAACAGGTACTTTAATTTCGATTGAAGATGTAATATGCTGAAGTTCTCGAAACAAACAACTTAGAGCTACTGGAGAACTTTGAAGAATTTTTATTGAGTTTATTTCTAGATCTTTTAAAATCTTCTTAACTTACTTTTATCACAAATTTTAACATTAGAAATTATGTATACTATCACATATAATATCTTCAATTGAAAAGACATTACCTTTTCATTGTCAATAATTACTAATCTTATCGCATGATTTCAAGAAAATTCGCTAAGTTTCGTAGGCTCAGTTAACAAAAACACATGCGTCTGAAGGTTGCTAATGCAGAAAAGATATATTGGTTCGTGTTGTTCTTGTCAAATCACCACTTGCAAGTATGGGTATCTGACTGTTAGCATCTGAAAAGTAACTGAACTAGCAGGTGGCTGACTAGGGCATGGAAATTAATACTGTCATATCACAAGTTGCTGAGAAAAAATGTCTATAAATTGGAAAACTTGCATCCACAGAGCACATACCATAATTCGGATAGAAAGCTTTAGAACTTAAATTAGAGTTACTTTGCCACTGCAAGAAGAACATAGGAGGGAAAGAACCATTGTAATCGTTGATCAAGGAGAATTGTAGAAGACCAAGCTCGAGAGAGAATTTATCTTCATTTCTTCACCAAGTTGATTGTACACGCTGATGGAACTTTAAATATAGAGGGCCTTTGAGCAGAAGCGGATCGTTCCAAACTCCATTGTGAAAGAACTTAAACATTTACAATCATACAAAAACGATTATGCATTAAAGATAAATTACAGCATGCTTCTTAACAAAAAAAAAAAAAAGGATAAAGTGACAATACCTTTGAAGAACTCTTTCTTCATGTATTTCCCTCGATCAAACTCGAATGCAACGATAACTTGAACTCGAACTCCTTCGAACACCAGCAACGAGTAAAACTAAATCCTCGAATAGAACTAGGTACCACCACAAGATTCCTTTGGTATTCTCGGTGTGTGGATCCAGAAGTTGTGGGCTATGGCTGATTATGGATGGAGGGAAGGAGGAAGTGAAGGAGGAAGCGATTGAGTAAACGATGATGCAATCGTGTAGAAGATAAAGGTCTATCGTATAGACTCGGCGCTCGATCGTTTAGTAAAGAGTACTATCATATAGTAAACTTGATCGTCAATCGTGTAGTCACTCGATTAGTAATCTTACAACTTGTTCTCTTGGAATCAATAAAAAACCATTTTTTATCCTTATCCTACTTAGCCATAAAACCGTCTAACCACCCATTAAGGGTGGTTAATGGAGAAAAAAAATTAATTATCTTATAATTAAAAAATTATAAATAAATACAATAACTAACTTTTCATATTATATTTATAACCTATAGTTTTAATATTGCATCATATGCAACATATAAACCATGGTTCTTTTTCTATTTTATGGCATTTAATATAAATCATATTTATATTAAATTCCTCCAATCAAATAATGTATCAAATACATCATATCAATTATATCATATATAATTGAATCAATTTTATTATATCATATATAATCAAATTTTCTCTTGTTAATTTGAACATTTCAAACTAACCCAAAAACGAATTCTCAACTTGAATCCATTAAGCTACCAAGGGGACCTTATGGACCTATAGCTTGAAGCTCCAACGGTACGTGAATAACTGACTAAACTCTTTAATCACAATATCCACTATCCGTTAACTGTCAGGCACTCCACTAAAGACCGACAGCTGCACTTTTTGCACTACAGATATATTTCTGTGTCCATTGGATATAACCATCAATAGTAAGATAACTCTTCACAAATTGCTCGTAAATACAACTGGGCCAAATTATCGTTTTGTCACTGTAGTTACATAACTCCTTAAGTACCACTGATTCCTCTAAAGAATAATAGATCATTGTCCTACTATGACTAAATGCTCCTCAGGCTAAGAGAAGGTGTGGCATCACATTATTCAAGCCCCAGAATCAGCCCTTAAGGGAGAGATTTATTTACCTACCTCTGCATCGGGGAAGGAGTGACTACAAAGCGGGCCACATTTGTGGTGTCACTAGGATAAGGTATCCCTTCTTTATCCATATACTATAGACCATTTAGGTTATCACTTAAAGCACGATCCACTTGTATATCTCCACATACATGCTTAAGTTACAACGATAACCAAGGATCTTAGTTTATTGGTTTGTGGTTAATTCAACTAAAATATATCATATTTCATAGACTGAAGTGAATAAAATATTATATATTATAAATCACAAAATGTTTGTTCATACAAGTGTTTACAAACTACAAAACCCTACGAGATTTAGGCATTAACTCCAACACACACATTTAGATCAAGCCAAAGAGAACAAGAGATTAAACTCTGCGGCTTGACTCTTTTCTTTTCACCTCATTTCCATTTTTTATCTCATGTGATTAAGTGTTACCATTGTAAAGATAATTTCGTTCTTTATATAATCGTGCATTTGATCCATCATTTTTGCCTCTACTTACATTCTATTGTGTGATAGATGCGTTTGTGACTTGTTGCATGCTTAATTTCTAAAGCTTTAATCATTTTGATCATCTGGTTAAAGTTATCTCAACTAAAACTATTCTAGAGAATAGGATAGCTAGAAACGCATTGATTCAGAACGCACAGTAGATTTAGAGATAAAAATACTTGTGTTTCACTACTTTCTGTAACAACCGGATGCACCCTAGAAATAGGAACATATGTAGCATTCACATTGAGAAATGTTGAATAATCAGATAAATGGAAACCTAACGCATCTACATACATTTGGTTTGTAAACAAGCATCTTTCATCTTCATCTTTACCCACACTCTTGAACGTATTCATCTTACTTGGATCAACGCATACCCCTAGTACTTAGCACCGTTCTTTCATTAAGCCCTGTGCTTCACTTGAACTCTTGTGTTTTCTTGTATGCATGTAGTAAGATTAGCGTAGATAAACTTCTCTCGCATTTATTTAGAACCCTTCTGCAACTGCTGCAACGCAAGGTCTGTGTTAGTCTAGCATAAATCCCTATGTTCGACCCTGGATTTACCAGGAACCTGAATTAGATTTATACTTGGATCTGACTCAGGAAAAGCTTGTACACATTATAGAGAGTGTATTGCATCTCACCGAGAAGTAATTCATTATTCATCTTCATTCACCTGAATCTTGTCTTTCATCTTTAGTTATAATACACTTCTAGCGCACATCACGAAGAACGAACAAGTTTTTGGCACCACTGCCGGGGATTTAGCAATAAAGCTAACTAGAATTTTGCTTTTGTGTATTTTTTAGAAAAACTTGCAGCTGAGGGAGTATTATAAGTTATGCCTAAGCTTGTAAACGTTTTATGAGCAGGGAAAACACTCTTGAGCTCCTAAACGACCCCGAAGTTGAAAGGCCCTTTAGACGAAGAAATCGATCGAACCATCGTGAAAGGTTAAGGCAACAACTAAGACAACAACAACAAAGACAACAACAAATGGCGGATGATCAGATAAACCAAAACTTAGCTTGGCAATTAGTCAATGCTGCCCAAAATCCAATCCTATTCGCGAATAACAATACATGTCCAATGCGAGAGCATGCGTCACCTATGATGTATGACTTTTTGCCAGGGATCATATAACCAATGGAAGACAGGACGAAATTTGAAATGAAGTCCATAATGCTCCAGATGCTTCAAATAGTAGGTTAGTTTGAAGCTGCCCATGGCGATGATGCCAAACAATGGGCAAGTTCCTTGGAACCTGGCAAGATAACAACGTGGGAGAAATTAGTAAAAAAGTTCATGCATTCCACTACTAACGCAAGGAGGCATAGAGAAATTATGAACTTTGAACAAGGAGAATTTGAGACTTTGAGTGCCGTATGGGAATGCTTCAAAGGATTGGTCAAGAACTATCCTAACCACGGACTATCTTTGACTGTTCAAATGGAAATTTTGTACAAGAGGGTTGAATAGAGCTTCTCAGATGGTAGCTGACGCAGCCGCAACTGGCTGCATAATGAATAAGTCTTATAATGAATCTAAGGAAATCTTAGATCGCATCACCAAACATAATATGGAACGGGTGGATGATACTTACTATGCCAGAATAGATCATAGGAGGCATTCTTAGAATGTGAATAATGTTGATTCAAACACAATAACCACACTTTCTACACAAGTCGCTGCAATGACAAACCTTTTGCAAACTCTATCACTAGGAAATGTAGTTCGCACTCAAAGGTGCACCAGGTGGACGTATTCATCAGCCCATGGCTAGCTGTGTTGGCTGTGGAGAACCTCACTCCTATAATGACTACTCGTAAAACCCACAGTTAGTTTGTTTTATAAAAAATAACCCATTCTCAAACACATAGAACCATGGATAGAGAAACTATCCAAATTTTTCTTGGGGAGGTCATCAGCAGGAACAACATCAACTGGGGAAGAACTAATAGCATAGGCAGGGACTGCCGCCTGGATTTCAGTCATCACAGCAGCCTCAACATCAATCCTTCGATAGTGGTGGTTGGGCATCAAGTTCAATATCTTCGCTTGAAAATCTCTTGAAGGAGTACATAGCCTAGAATGATGAATTGCTAAAGAGTCAGGCGTCGTTTATCAGAAACATGGAGATGCAAGTGGGACAGATTACTAGCGAACTGAAGAACTGGCTACAAGGAGTGCTGCCTAGCAACACGGGAACTCTGGGAAGTAATAATGGAAAGGAGTAATGCCATGCAGTGACGTTGCAAAGCAGTAGACCACTAGTGTAGAAAAAGATGAACCCAAGAAATGATAGCAGTCCTTCAACAGATGAAAACACAATGCACACAAAGGCGTTTGAAGATCGAGAAGAAAGAACACCTTAATCTACAAGTCATTTCCACCCAAGCACGTCTAACGCAGGGGTACTTGCAGTGCACCATTCCCTAGACGCCTGCAAAAGAAGAATGATGAGCAATAATTCAAGCATTTCCTTGAAATCTTAAGGCAATTGCATATTAACATTCCTCTTATAGAATCCTAGGAACAAATGCCAAAGTATGTGAAATTCTTGAAGGATGTTCTAACAAAGAAAAGAAGTAGTAGCACTAATGCAGGAATGCAATGCGTTAATCAACAACAATATTCCTGAGAAGTAGAAGGATACGGGCAGCTTTACAGTCCCTTGTTCAATTGGAGGGATAGATGTAGGTTATGCATTATGCGACCTTGGAGCAAGCATTAACCTCATGCCCCTTTCAATTATCAAGAAACTAGGAATTGATGAAGCACAACCAGCTTCTGTAATGCTTCAGCTCGCTGACAGGATGATCACCTATCCTGAAGGAAAGATTGAAGATATTTTGATGAAAGTTGACAAATTTATATTCCAAGTAGATTTCATTATACTAGATTATGAAGCTGATCGGGATGTTCCAATCATCCTTGGACGCTCATTCCTTGGCACTAGGAAGGTATTGATAGACGTGCACAAGAGGGAGCTTACTATGCGCGTGGACAACCAGGAAGTTAAATTTAATGTGCTGAACGCATTAAAGTTCCCAGATGAAGAACAATGTCAACCTAATAGTCCAATTGAGTTGCCAGAAGAAGAAGAAATGGACTAAATCTATGAGGTCCATGCATTGGGTGAAACCATGAGAAAATTTGAACTGCTAAGTTTAGATGAGCGGCAAACTAAACCAACGCGTCCATCCTTGGAAGAACATGCAACATTTGAATTAAAACCTCTACCTGATCATTTAAAATACACTTTTCTTGGATCTAATAATACTTTGCCTGTGATTATTTCAACTAATCTTTCTGAGCCTAACGAGTGTTCTTTTTTGCAGATATTGTAAAAGTATACGCGTGCAATTGGCTAGACTCTAGTTGACATTCGTGGAATCAGCCCATCGTACTGTATGCATAAGATTCGGCTGGAAGAAGGTAAGACTGGATTGATCGAGCCTCAATGCAGGCTAAATCCTGTAATGAAAGAAGTGGTGAAGAAAGAAATTATTAAGTGGCTCGACGCAGGAGTAATTTACCCCATCTCTGACAGCAGTTGGGTGAGCCCAGTCCAATGCATCCCCAAGAAAGGAGGCACCACTGTGATAATCAATAGCAACAATAAACTCATTCCCTCGAGAACTATCATAGGGTTGCGCATATGCATGGATTATTGGAAACTCAATGTGTTGACCAAGAAAGATCACTTTCCCCTTTCCTTCATTGATCAGATGCTTGATCGGCTAGCTGGCAAAGAATTTTATTGTTTCTTAGACGGATACTCAGGCTATGACCAAATCTTCATTGACTCTGAAGACCAAGAGAAAACAATGTTCACATGCCCCTTTGGAACATTCGCATTCAGATGCATGCCTTTTGGGTTACGTAATGCACCAGGGACTTTCTAAAGATGCATGATGACGATTTTCTCTAACTTTCTAGAACAGACCGTTTAAGTTTTTATGGACAATTTCTCAGTTTTTGGGGACTCCTTCTGATCCTGCTTAGACAACTTAGAGGTTGTTCTCGCACGATGCGAGGAAACAAATCTAGTACTGAATTGGGAGAAATGTCACTTTGTGGTTACTGAAGGCATTTTTTTGGGACACAAGGTGTCCAAAGCAGGATTGGAAGTAGATGAAGCGAAAATTGATGTCATAACCAAATTTTCCCCACCTGCGAATGTCAAAGCATTATGAAGTTTCTTAGGCCACGGAAGCTTTTATAGAAGGCTTGTGAAAGGGTTTTCTCAAATTCGCATTGTTAAAATTAAATAGGCCCTATATATTTAATCAAGAATGCCTCAATGCATTCGAGATATTGAAGTGCGTTAACAACAGCTCCGATACTAATAGCCCCGGATTGGACGCAACCCTTTATTTTGATGTACGATGCGAGTGATGTAGCAATTGGAGCCATGTTGGGGCAGAAGAAAGGAAATTAGATACATCCCATTTCTTATGCGTCAAAAATATTGAATGAGTACCAAGAACATTATAATATTACTAAAAAAAGAAATGTTGGCGGTAGTGTTCGGTGTTGAAAAGTTTAGAGTGTATCTAGTTGGTGCGGCATCAACAATCTACACGAACCACTCCGCTATTAAGTTTCTGACGGACAAAAAGGACGCAAAACTCAGGCTAATTCATTGGGTACTACTACTACAAGAGGTTGATGTGGAGATAAAAGACAGAAAGGGGACTGAGAATCAGGTGGCTGACCACCTGTAAAAATTGGAAAATAGAGAGATATAAAAAAGACAAGTTGAAATCAAAGATGTGTTCCCTGATGAACCCCTACTTAATATTGAAGACAAGGAACCCTAGTATGCAGACATGGTTAATTACTTAACCATAAAACAGTTTCCTGAGCACTTCAATGCACAACAGAAGAAACGACTTATACATGATAACAAATTCTATTTTTGGGACGAATCGTTTCTCTACAAGCAGGGTCCTAACTCTATTATACGTCAATGTGTTCTTGAAGTTGAAACACAATGCATCCTAGCTAAATGTCATGATTCTTCTTATGAGGGTCATTTCGGGGCACAAAGAACTGCTGCCAAAGTTCTTCAATGTGGGTAATTTTGGTCTACCATCTTTAAAAATGCAAGGGAGTATGTTCTGAAATTCGATCCCTGCCAACGCACTGGAAATATCTCTTCGAGGGATGCAATGCCTCTGAACAACATATTGGATGTTGAGTTGTTTGATGTATGGGGCATTGATTTCATGGGACCTTTCCCTCTATCTTACGGGTCTAGGGAGCGCAATTGCTAGAGCATGGGAGAATTCATAGTAATGATTTCAACAAAAGCAATACATCTTGTTAGTAGTTGATTATGTATCAAAATGGGTCAAGGCTGTAGCTTGTGCCTAAAATGATGCGGTAACTGTTTCAAAATTTCTAACCAGATACATTTTCACGCGCTTTGGAACGCTTCAGGTGTTGATAAGTGACGTAGGTACGCATTTCATTAATCGTATCATTTCTAAGTTACTTGCTAAATGTAATGTTAGGCACAAAATAGCCACCACATACCACCCACAAACGAACGATCAAGCTGAAGTATCCAACAGAGAAATAAAATCTATATTGGAAAAAATGAACGCATCCAGGAAAGATTGGGCACAAAAGCTGGATGAGGCTCTATGGGCATACAGAACTACCTACAAGACACCTATAAGTACTTTTTTTTATTCTTTGGTATTTGGAAAAGTATGTCATTTACCCTTGGAATTGGAGCACAAGGCATTTTGGGCAATAAAAAAGTTGAATCTAAATTTTGAGGTTGCGGGTGAGCAAGCTGCAACTCAATGAGCTTGATGAGCAGCGACTTAACGCATATGAAAATACCAAGATCTACAAAGAGAAGATCAAGCGTTGGCATGACCAATGCATTAGTAAGAAAGAACTTTCTATTGGTCAAGAGGTCTTATTGTTTAACTCACGTTTGTGATTGTTCCCAGGCAAATTGAAATTCAGATGGTTAGGTCCATTCGTCATTAAAACGATCTTTCCTCATGGAGCCATGGAGCTCACGCGAGAGGATGGTACAAACAAATTCAAGGTAAATGGGCAGCGGGTGAAGCCCTACTTTGAAGGAAAACTAGAACGTCAAAAATCATCCCTCGAGTAGCGCAAAGCTATCTGAAGCTCGCGTTGAAGCGTCCCTGTGTTTGATCAGACACATATTCCAGGGACGCATCCTCTTCATCACTTTTTGCTTTCTGTATTTTATGCGATTGATTTTCTTTTTGCTTTGATTCTTGTTTGTATTTCTCTTAAAGAAAAAACTCGCTTATCTTGCATGTTTTTTAATGTCTGTTGAACCAACTTGAGAAATCGTAAAGTAAGCGCATCAGAAGTTGAAAAGCGCTCTTCGAGTGAATCAAGCACTCGAGTGTTTGGAAGTCCAAGACGCGTCTCTTCACATCTGCATTTAATGTGCAGCCCAAACGTCCCAATCATCTGACACATCAACGTTGTCCCCTTTCTCCTTCTTATTCCCCGAGCCTTCTGTTTTAAAAGAAAAAAAAATCATTTAGCCCTGGCCGTCCAACCAAACAGCTACTCCGTTTGATCAAATCTCCGTTTGTCTCTCCCGCTCGTAATGTCGGATCCCTCGGATAGTCAAGACAAGTCCATGAGTTTTGCCAAAGACTCGCGAGTAAGCTCATTCTTTTTTTCATCTGTTTTTTTGTCCCCTGCCTCTTCCCCTCCCCCCATGTCGAAGCCTTCTATTTTAGCCCAATAGTAAGGTAGTTCATCTTCCGCTTCTCGGAGATCGTTTCAACCTAAATCGGCCACAAAACTTGCTCTGGCAAGAACCATCACTTGTGCTTCGACATCTCCCAAAACCCTTCCGAAACCTCAAGCTTCCACAAACCAAAACCCTCTACTCCAGCCCTTTCAAAACCCTAACCCTCTACCTTAGCCAAGTCGACGTGACATTATACGTCTAAACGTCCTGCCTCAACTTCTGTTACGCGGCCCTATTGAAAACCTACCCCACCACCAACCATCCCAAACATCACCCCTTTAATCTCGACGCGTGACCAAATCTCAGAGCACCTCTGCACTGCTCTATCACCAGCCATGTGTCCATTGGCTCCCCTCTCCATTCAACACTTGGCCATGATTTTTCCTTCCGCAGGGGGCCAAACTAGCCAAGCCACCTAACCATCATCACCCATCATTATATCCTCACCCGGTTTGCCGCATACCCCTTCTGCCACCCCACCTATCATACCACCTAAGCCCACCAGCAACCCACCTAGCTCTAACAATCATGCGTTAGAGCACAACTTAACCGACCCCACAGAACTGGCTCGTAAACATGAGCAAGAGGTCTTCGAACCTATATTAGGCAGTTTAGACCCAAGGCAGATGGGCGAAATGGACAATGATGCATCCAAACCCAGCCAACGCATCTGTCGAGGTGATGGATGAGGTTGATCGTTACACAATTATTCTTGAACAAGAATTAGAGGAAGAAGAAAATGAGGAAAGAGAGAGAGAAGTTAGCCCTGACGCATCATATCCACAACAATCTGATGTGAATGATAGGCCATCAAGAAGTAAAAAAAAAATGATTAATTATGGATGAAATTGATGAGGATTATAAGAATGAAGAGCATTTTGCACCTGGTTCTATAGGTGCAATGCATGAACACAACTCCGACTCAAGTACGATGGAAAAATACATACTTGTGCATCAAGGGCAGAGGGAAACAACCCTGCAAAGAGAATTAGAAGAAGAAGTAAGGAAGCTAGCTCGTGAGGCGAAGTAATATGAAGCTGGAAAAGGCAAGGCGACAGCTGCGTCACCAAGGAAAGTTAAGGGAAGAAAGCATCAATTTAACGATATATTGACAGAGAAGGGATTCTTCCCAAAACACAGTCCATTGCCCGCATACATAACAGATATAGCCAATGCAATGGGCTGGCGTCAGCCCTGTGTTGGCCCTACAAGGATCTGGCCAAACCTTGTACGTCGCTTCTATAGAAGTGAGTTTGATGAGAAGAAGGATGCGAACCTTGTAGACATCACCTTGGTGCACTTCTCTTCCAGCAAAATCAATGAGGTGCTCAATGAAAATGATAATCCGGACGCAAATGACTCACATCCTGGAGCAGCCAACTCCAGATCACTTAGAGGTTACATTAAGCGTTGGCCAAACCTAGAAGCATATGGCAAATCTCATACCAGACGCGAACCTATGGTTATACCTGATCAAAAACCATATCATGCCAACAACGCATGATGAGACGGTTTCCAGAGAACACATCTTGGCCATTTATTGTATCATGCAGCGCATTCCCCTTGACATAGGAAAAGTAATAGTGGACCAGATCAAGGCTATCTAGGGGAAGCCACGCGACCAACTATACTTCCCGTGGCTTATTTGCGCGCCGTGTGAACGCGCAGGCATCCCTATGGAAGATGACTATGAAGAGGTTGATGGTCACATGGACATCAAGCTAATTAGGTGTTTGCTCCGTGGTTCACCTAACCAATCTACCTTACCTCCTAAAACCACAACAGCAAGACCTCGATCCTCTAAGCACACGACAAAGAGAAGACTCGTCTAGGAAGTTGAACACAATGATGATGCTTCTATAAATGAACAAGAATCTAATGCGGAGCTGGCATTGGAGCACAAAGAATCGTGCCTTGAATTTGCCTCTCCCCGCCTTAACTTTGCCCTCACCATTCGATGAACCACTTAATCCAACGCATCAAGAAGACATGAATGAACATTAAGTTGGTGAGACCCACAACCCCTGAACTTCTCCTTTAAAATCCTCAACTATGACTTCCTTCATCCCTCCATCCACCATTTATAAACCAACTGGGTTAGGAACAAGTAAGGCACAACATTCAGAAGACCCAGATGGAGAAATGCATGAGACCCAAGCTAACCTCCAGCGCATACCAATAAGAACATTTCAAATCAACACCAAGAACTGATCCTCAACTAAATCCATTGAGCTACCAAGAAGACCTTATGAACCTGTAGCTTGAAGCTCCAATGGTACATGAATAACTGACTAAACTCTTTAATCACGAGATCTACCATCCGTTAACTGCCAGGCACTCCACTAAAGACTAACAGCTGAACTCTCCTTACCAGAGATATATTATGTGTCCATCTTAACCAATCAATAGTGCGACAATCCTTCATAGATCGCTCGTAAGTACAACTCGACCAATAACCGTTATGCCCCTGTAGTTACATCTATCTTCTTAAGTACCACTGATCCCCCTAATGAACATAAGTCATAGTCTTACTATGACTGAGTCCTCTCTTCCAAAGAGAAGCTGTGGCCACTATGTTCAAGCACCGGAAGCAGCCCTTAAGGGAGTAATCTCTCTACTTATCCCTAGTTCGGGAAAGGAGTGACTTCTATTTTGTGGATTGAGTTCCCAGCTCCGAGATCAAACAAGTCCCCAAAAAGGTAAGCATATTGAGTTGGCAATCTGGCCACTCTCACCCATACTAATCAAAAGACTGCCCTCAAAGGCAAGAGTTCCCAAAACACTCAGGATTGAGGTCGTGTCACCTATGGTCATTTTGGTGAGATGTAAGTCTCTATTATCAACAGTATTATATATAGAGTCTAATGATCTCGTGGTTCGGTCTAATACAAACTCTTTGTATAGACAGCCCCGCTCGCACGTCTCCACATGAATGGTCAAGATCTACCATCTGTAGTAGTTTACAACACTTGCAAACCTCTACAAAGCGAGCCGTATCCGTAGTGTCACCAGGATCAGGTATCCAAACTTAATCCTTATACTACAGACCTATTTAGGTTATCATTTAAGTCATGATCCACTTGTATATCACATATACATGCTTAAGTTCACATAAGATAACCATTGAACTTTGTTTATTGGATATGAATAAATGCCAGAATGAAATAATATTTATTTTATTCATCAAACAATGTGTATCATTACAAACAACGAGACTCCGGAAGAATTAGGACACCAATCCCAACATGCATGACACCTATGGGGGCAAGCCAAAACGAAGATGGTCACCTGAATTAATGCATGGGTGGTCCTGAAAAACAGCTTACAAATTCTTTTTTTAAAAAATCTTCTTTTATAAGAGTAGCATCTAATTCATTACTAGTTTAGAAAGATGAGAATATTTTGGGGGGAAAAATGAGTTACATTGACAAAGGCTTGTTGAATTTGAGATAAAACGCATTCTTTTTTTTTTTCTTAAACAAGGAATAAACCTATATTTGTTTCAAACACCAACGTTAATATTTATAAGTTAGCATGATGAAAGGTGAAGCTAGCACATTAAGATGATGGAGATATGATAAGGAATTATTTTTGGAATACTCGAAGAGCATTGTTCAAAATTTGGGGTATGATAACTTGTAGAAATACAAGTTATTGTGTCTCAAAAGTTGTTACAATTAGGATTCTTAATGATTAAAACACATTTGTCTTAAAGGAAAATGTGTGGAATTCCTCAAACACTACTAGCCTTTACAAAAACATTCTTTAGGATTTTCAGAAAATTCGCTAAGTGTCGCAGGCTCAACTAACGCAAAGACATGCGTCTGAAGGTTGTCAAAGCAGAAAAGATATATTGGTTCATGTTGTTCCTGTTAAATCACCACTTGAAAATATGGGTATTTGACTATTAGCATTTGGAAAGCAATTGAACTGGAAAACGGCTGACCAGGGCATGGAACCTAACGCATCTACATACATTTGGTTTGTAAACAAGCATTTCTCATCTTAATCTTTACCCACACTCTTGCATGTGTTCATCTTACTTGGATCAACACATACCCCTAGCATTTAGCACCGTTCTTTCATTAAGCCCTGTGTTTCACTTGAACTATTGTGTTTTCTTGTATGCATGTAGTAAGGTTAGTGTAGATGAACTTCTCTCGCATTTATTTAGAACCCTTCTGCAACTACTGCAATGTAAGGTCTGCGTCAGTCTAGCATAAATCTCTATGTTCGACCCTAGACTTACCAGGAACCTGAGTTAGATTTATACTTGGATCTAACTCAGGAAAAGCTTGTATGCATTATAAAGAGTGTAACGCATCTCACCAACGCATCACTCAATCTTCTTACCTAGAGAAGTAATTCACCATTCATCTTCATTCACCTCAATCTTGCCTTACATATTTATTTATAATACACATCTAGTGCACATCACGAAGAACGAACAATGATCCACCTGTATGTCACCATATATATGTTTAAGCTAAATAACCTAGGGTCTTAGTTTATTGGATTGAGTTAATGCACATATAAAATAACCTTTATTTTATTAATAATAATTCATTTATACAAGTTTACAAACTACAAGAATATAAGAGATTTAGGACACCAAATCCCAATAGTCTTTACATGAAAACCACGCTTTTGAGCTTGTGAAATTGTCTAAAGGAAAATCTGCACTGAAAATTAAGTGGGTTTATAGAGTGAAACTAGTGTAAGACCGAAATGTCCTTTTTATAAACAACCAAGAAGGAGTTAGTTAATTGTTAGTTGTTAGCTATGAAGGAAATCTAATTAGAAATCCTTTGAGCAGCAGAAGCGGATCGTTTTAAAACCCATTTAGAATGAACGTAACTATTACAGTCTTAAACGAAAATGAGCACATTATGCATAATTAAAGGATAGAGTATGCATACCTTTGAAGAACACTTCTTAGAGTATACCTCGATCGTTCTCCAATGCATCCAAAGAAGCACTCAAACGCAACGAATAGAACACGATCTCAACAAACGCCTCGAACCAACCGAGTCCAACTCGATCCTTGAACGAAACAAGAACACCACCACAAGTGTTACCTTGGTATTCTCGGTGTGAGAAATTAGAAGTTGTGGACTCTGTATAATCTTGGATTGAGGAAAGTAGGAGGTAGACGATCGAGTAGACGAGCGAGTAAGTGGGAGATAAAGATTGTCTATCGTATAGACGATGTACTCGATCATTTAGAAGATGAAGCCTATCGTATAGACTTTGTTACTTCATCGTGTAGCAACGATTAAGCAAGTAACTATCGTATAGTAAACTCGTAGCTGGATCATGTACGCTTTCAATGCTATCGCTTAGTAAAAATACTTTTTACTTGATAGCCATTTTCGTGACATTATTTCTGAATGAATCATCAATCTAATTTTGGAAAACCATTTTTCTTTTATCTCATAGTTACCATAAGACGTCCAATAACCTCCCACTCAATTCGGTTATTGGAGAAAAAGAATTAATTATCATATAATTAATATATTATAAATAAATATGATAACTAACTTATCATATTATACTTATAACTGATAGTTTTAATATTTCATCATATGAAACATATAAACCATAGTTATTTAATATAAATCATATTTATATTAATTTCTCCAATTAATGTATCTAGTACATCAAATCAATTATATCACATATAATTAAATTTCCTCTTGTTAATTTGAACAATTCAAACTAACCTAAAATCTGATTCTCAACTTGAACCTATTGAGCTACCAAGGGGACCTTATAGACTTGTAGCTTGAAGCCCTAACGGTACATGAGTCACTGACTAAAATCTTTAGTCACGAGATCCACCATCTGTTAACTGTTGGTCGGTCCACTAAAGACCGACAGCTGCACTCTTCGCACAATAAATATATTTTTGTGTATATATAACAAATCAACAGTGCGATGATCCTTCACAAATTGCTTGTAAGTACAATTGGGCAAATTTACCGTTTTGCCCCTATAGTTACATCTAACTCCTTAAGTACCACTGATTCCTATAATGAACAATAAGTCATAGTCCTACTATGACTGAGTCCTCTCTTAAAAAGAGAGGGTGTGACCACTATGTTCAAGACCCGTAATCAACTCTTAAGAGAGCAATTTATCTACTTACACTTGCTTCGAGAGCAATTTATCTACTTACACTTACGTTATCATGTGCTAAGATCTTAAACAATGTTGGATTGCATTGGTGAAATATGTTAAATTGCGTCAATTAAGCATAAAATTGATAATATTACAGTCGCATGCGTCCAACGCATTAGAACAGTTGATTTTTATATTTTTGTGCAGAATATGCGTTAATGCAATGCAAAGATTGCGATCATAGGAATTCATTGGTCGAGCGCAACTTCACCGCAAGGCTTTGCGTTGATCTTGCTCGCAAACATTCATCCAAGAAGAATCGTCGCAACTTGATCAGCCCAACATGGTGAGCGCATCAGGGGGAAAGGATAATTAAGAGTGATGGGATAGAAAACTAATGACAGTCGGATCTAAATTAAGTTGACAGCCGATAACCGTCACAAAGTATATTCAGCTTTATCAGTGATAATTATTCGACGNAGAAAGCTGATGATAGTCGGATCCAAATTAAATTGACAGCCGATAATGGTCACGAAGTACATTCAGCTTTATCGGTGATAATTATTTGACGCGTCAATCAGGAATTAAAGTTGTCCCATTTGTACAATCGGGAGAGAGAAACCTCCTTTCATCATGGAAGCTCTATAAATACCAAGTGCATTCTTCAGAGAAGGGGTTAAGCAGTCGATTAATTCATCACTTTACAAGTTCACGCCTCTGTCCATAGTTTTCTTTCATTTTAAGGTGGACACGAGGAAGAAAGTGTGCCGGTAGGTCGTTCTGGTAAGCTTGGGAAAGCACCGAAAGCTCCAAGACAGAGAGAGAGCTGACGCTTGCGGAAGCGGGAACATTTTTAGATCAGAATAGAGATTCAGTGTAAAAAGCCTCGGTCAGCAAGGAATTGCTACCAGGCTCTCTACCTTTACTTTCAACTGTCATTTTGTATTATTTATAAGAATGGAATTTCCTTCTCTATATTTGTTCACTCTGTTGTTCACGCATGAGTAGCTAAATTAGTTGAATGGGTTAAGAAGCAATTAGCTAGCATAACGAGGGAATCTTCATTCTTGCGATTGTCCTGTTTATGAATACTTCATTCGTCTATTAGAGATACTCGTGAGGGTAGTCTAAGGACAGGATCTAGACTTGGGAAGGTCAAGTCAGAATCTAGGTTTGGAAGAACCAGATTATAACGCATAAACAAGAGATAGGCGCTTAGGAATGAGCACTATTTGTCATTAATGAATCGAATGTATGTTAGCGATAAGATATGATTGTATGCGGTCACCTTGCTTTCATGCATTTTGCATCAAGGTATAGGAAAAGAGTAGAGACTTAGGGATAAGCTCTATGGACATTTTGCATTCAACACATGCGTCCTAGACTTAGGAGCATCGCATTTACATTGGAAAATGACTTCCTGTGCATTGTTGTAACATGATCGCATAGTCTGACGGATTCCCGAGTAACGCTAGCTAAAAATCTTCTCAACCTGTTCATCACATACTCATTGCATCTATCAACGCAACTATCTTTCTCAAATCTATCGCCATTATTTACTTCTTTTTCATCAACGCAACAACACACCCAACACTTTATTTATTTACTTGGTTACCATAAAGTTTTCATAAACATTACCAACGCATCTATTTTCACAAGTCCCTGTGTTCGACCCTGGACTTACCAGGAAACTTAGGAGAATTTACACTTGAATTCCGCTGGGGAAACTTGAGTGCACAACGTAATCCATCAATGCATATCATCCATATTTTCATTCAATAAAATAACACATCAAGTTTTTGGTGCCGTTGCTGGGGACTTGCCAGCTAAATGTTTGTTAAGTTTTGTGTCTCTGCGAGCAAACTTTTTATCTTGGGTGTATTGCAACTTTTGCGACCAGGTTGCAAACAATACTGAAGTGTAGGCGATGTGCTGAAAGCCAATGTTGACCCCAAGGTAGAAGGGCAATCAGTCGCAAAAGAACTGAAGGTAGTTCTAAGCTCATGGTGGCCAACATGCGCCCAACAATTGTCGGAAGTTCCAATGGTCAGGGCAACTTGACCCAAGCAGTTGAGAGCCATCTCTTGCATGGAAGACTCCTTGCGGTGACAACACTCCTATTTTTCCAGGGACGTCTTCTGCTTTATTTTTACTTTGCTTTCTTAGTATAGGTTATTTTATTTTATTTTCATTGTTATTTTGGATATATGGCTACTTCCTTGGTTGTGGTACGTTTGCTCTTGTAGGTGCAACACTAAGTCTCCTCGGTTCGTAGTTCAATGGAAGAATTCCTTTCACCCTTCAATGCATGGCTTCAATCTCGTGGATTCCAACGCATGAACGCATGCGTTGTTCCATCTAAAGCTCTTCTCTTGTTATCTTGTATGCCTTATCCTTTTGAAATCCTTTCTTTCCCGATTGCGTTGTTTTGCGATGTTTCTATGAAGGTACGTATAGTTCACCGCATTTTCTAACTAATCAATGAAAGGCATTCTTTATGTTTATTAGTTTCTTCAAATTTTGGAAGTCTTGAGTTTTATCTTGTGCAAACCTTTGTTCAAATATTTATTAATGCATTCTTGTAATTTTGTCTTTAGCTTTGCGATGAGAATGTTGCCAACCTCTAAGTTTGGGGGTTGCAGTAGTTTCGGAGAATTGCATTCATTATATTGCGATCAAAAGAAAAAAAAAGAAAAAAAAAAGTTGAAGTGAGCTTTTAAGAATAATAACTCCACTGTCAATGCAATGGGGAAACCCTTGTTGATAAGAGTTAAGCTGTGAAAGGCACTTGCTCGAAGTTGGATATCTGCATGACACACGTAGGGGCAAGCAAAAACGAAGGCAAGTCGCCAGGATCAGCACATAAGCGCAACTCCTCTATCAGGCGCAAACCAAAACAAACGAAACAAGAGTTGAGTTGAATATGTAACGCAACGGAAGTTGGATGCCCGCATGACACATGTGGGGGTAAGCCAAAACGAATGGCTTAACCAGGTTCAATGCCGCAAAGGAAAGCATGAAGGTGAGTTAGAATTTCTTGAGTATAATGCATGCTTGAGGACAAGCATGATTTTAAGTTTGGGGTGTGATGACATGCAGAAATGCATGTCATCTTAGGCCTTTTACTTAGAATTATGAAGGTTGTTAGGCAGAATATGCGTCGATCATGATAGGAATTCATAAGAATATGAACTTGCGTCGATCGACATGTCGAATCTCGGCTAACTCGTTGTTTTACGTTAATTATGTGTTCAATGTTCTATCTTTGTAGCTAATGCAGGAAATGAACGCAAACGCAGCAATCGAACCACCGCATAGACGACCGCATGCGGAGAAACACTCCATCGCAAAGGCAAACACATCGATCAACGCATGGATGTTGCGGTCATCGTGTAGAGTTACGGTATTAAGCGAATGTGGCCATTGAATGATTGCAGTTGTACGACAACGCAACTAATGGGATCAACCCAAGGTAGGTGGAATGAATGCATCAACGCATCTATCTTGAGAAAATCCAAAAATGATGTTGACATTTCACCTACCACTCTATTAGTGGCAGAGGTTCAGAAAGGACGAACGCACCAAATGTCAGACTCAGAGCAGTCCAATTAATGCTGTCAGCAACCCAAGCTCTATAAATAGAGGCCGAAGAGCTGAAATTCAATCATCTGGAGATTATCCCTCAATCGGGGATTTTCCTTACGATCCAGACAAAATGCCTGAGAAGACACCTGAGAGTTCTTCACCTCTTTCATCCATTCTGAGTGATGACCGGAGTTAGATCTCGAGAGAGTCAGCTCCTCCACCCATCTATGGCACCAACGGCAGCCTTGACACACATCCGTTGGAAGTAAAGCTTAGCTTCCAGCCGGTCATTTTTTTTTCCTTTCTTTTCCCTACATTGTATTGTATGAAATTTTTGAATTAAGAAATTAATACAATCTGTTTTCAATGCATTTCTCTATTCCTTCGACTCCATCTCCATCTTCTTTGCTTAGCATCTTTACTTTCATTGCAGCACTTAGTGGGATTACTTGGATATTGCATACTTAGTCATATGGATTCGGAATATGAAGCATGTAGCAACCCACCGAGAGGTGTACGTTGCGTGAAAGTGTGAGTAAGCTTATTTGCTTAGTGTGAAGCTGCTACAATGCCTATCTATCAGCTAATGCATTGCTTGTCTATGAGTGAAGTCAGCAACTATCAACTGCCCAGGAGTGTAAGTGGTTGGACGCATTAAGCAAGGTATGCGTTGTTCACTAGGGATAGTAACAATCTTGCGTCAACCAAGTTCATGCGTATGTCTTGTCTTATGTTGTGCCCAACACCCCTTTAGAGCTACTCGAGAGAGAGTCTAAAGAAAGAACCTAATGACTCGAGAGAGCTAGGTTAGAGTCTAAACTCGAGAGAACGAGATTAGATCGACATAAGCAAGAGATAGGGACTTAGAGGTAAGCTCTGTTTGTCAACACTGCATCGCATGCACCCTAGGAATAGGAATGATGATATGTGGTCGCCTTGTTTGTGTATCATCGCATAAACAAGAATTAGAGGCTTATGTGTAGGCCCTATAGACACCTCTGCACATACATTGCATGCGTTCTAGCATAGAAATCGTAGCATTCGCACCGAGAGGTGGTTTACTATTGTATGAGTGTTGCATGATCGCATTAGTTTGTGTTGACTAGGGTTGCCCTTGCGGTCACTCTTAAGGGTTGCAATGAAAACATCTCCACGCATTTTATCTATTTCCCATACATTTATTTCATGTCAAGGTTTGTCGCATCTCTACCTTTCATGAATATTCTCATTGCGTTGTCTGTTAGATAGGAGTAGGAGTAGGATTAACGTAACAATATCCCCTCCATTCTTTTATTCAACCGCCGCATGCACAATCACTGCAAATATATAGTTACAAGTCCCTGTGTTCGACCTCAGATTACCCGAGAAACTTGCGTCCATGTTATACTTGGCGTGAATGCAAGAAAACTTGTGGCAGGACGCATGGTCATCGCATACATTTATTAACGCATATTCATTCCAACGCATGACCATCGATGCATGACTATCAATGCATATCTTAGGAACATGCATCGCATACCGCGTCCAAGGGAAGTTGGTTGTCGAGTAAAATGGACTTCCAATTCCCCTGTATCAAGTTTTTGGCGTCGTTGCCGGGGACTTCGGCAAAATAGTTTGTTAACGGTAATTTTTGTGATTTCTTTGCAGAACTCTCAATCTCTGGCGAACTACGACCCGGAGATTGAGAGAACATTTCGAAGGAGATTAAGAGACCACCAATAGCAACCACAATCAGACAAAGAAGAGATGGCGGAGGAGCCTGGAAATGGAGCACCAAATGATAATAATATCATGGCGAAACTGATTCTGTTGGTAAACGATCGTAATAGGCCCATTAGAGACTATGCATCGCCAAACCTCTATGATTTCTCTCCGAGAATCATGAGGCCTTCCCTCGACGGAAGTAGATTCGAGATGAAACCGGTGATGCTGCAGATGATCCAAATTGCAAGTCAATTTAGAGGAAGGCGTGGTAAGGATCTGCACGCCCACCTCCGAAGTTTTATTGAAATCTACAATACTTTTGTGTTCCCAAACATCTCTGCTGAAAAAGTTCGACTAACGTTGTTCCCATTTTCTCTATATGATCAAGCTAGGAAATGAGCTTATTCGCTCGAACCAGGAGAGATTACTTCTTGGGAACAGGTAGTGGAGAAATTCATGAAAAAGTATTTTCCACCTATTGAGAACGTAAGACGAAGAAAGCTTATTACTAATTTTGAACAAGATATGGACGAATCACTCAGAGATGCTTGGGCGAGGTTTAAAAGGTTTGTCCGGGATTGTCCGCATAATGGACTACCAGACTGACTTCAAATGAAAATTTTCTATCACGGTTTGAATCCCGCTTCCTAGACTACTGCCAATGCAGCAGCCGCTGGTGGTCTGCTTGAAAAAATTTACGATGAGGCAAAGAATATCCTAGACCGCATCTCCAAGAACCATGAAGACTAGAGGGAGAGTGACCAGAGATTGAGACTTAAATATTCTGACGCAAACAACAGTGCCATTGTTTCATTACAAATCCAAATGACCGCAATGATGAATTTGATTCAAGGAATGGCGATCAGCAGCCCAACACCGCAAGGTGGGCAAATTAACGCAATAAGTCAAAATACCGCAAGGTGTACGACTTGCGGTGATGGGCATACGATGGAAGATTGTTCGCAAAATCCACAATCTGTATATTTTGTAAAGAAAAATCCCTTTTTAAACACTTACAACCCCAGGAAGAGAAACCACCCCAAATTTTCCTGGAAGAATCAACAACAAAATTTTCAATCTGTGGCAAAAAAAGAAGGGTCACCAGGATTCTTCCAATGCAACAACGGTCAACAGAGCAATCAAGCAAGTAGCTTAAAACAACCACCGCAATCCTCTTCTCTGGAGAGCCTATTGAAGCAATATATAGAGAAAAACGAGACAGTGCTTCAAAGTTAGGCTACGTCCATCCACAACGTCGAATTGCAAATGGGCCAGATTGCGAGTGAGCTGAAAAGTAGACCACAAGGGGCATTGCCAAGTTCTACCAAACTTCCACACAACCCAGTGGGATTAGGTAGGGAGCAATGTCAGGTTGTGAGATTGCACAGTGGAAAGACTGTGGAGGGAGAAAAGAAGAGAGTAGAACAACTGAGCCTGAGATTGCGGTAACGCAAGAAGAAGAAAGAGAAAATGAAGCAGTAGAACCTGAGGTTGCATCGACCTCAAAGTCAAATGAAACGGGAACCGTGAAAGTTCAGTTACCACCTTTCCCTTAGAGGCTAAAGAAGAAGAAAAACGAAGAGGTACAGTACCAATGCTTCTTATCTATGTTAAAGCAATTACATGTTAACATTCCTTTCAGTGAAGCAATTGAGGAAATGCCTACCTATGCCAAGTTTCTGAAGGACATGGTAACTAGGAAAAGAGGCACTGAAAAATTTGCCATGGTGGCATTAGCGCAAAGTTCCAAATCCATTATCCCACTGAAGATGAGTGATCCTGGGAGCTTCACTATTCCTTGCTTCATAAGAGGACTCTATATTGGGCAAGCACTGTGTGACTTGGGGGCCAGCATAAATTTGATGTCGCTGTCAATTCTTAGACAATTAAATGTGAGGCAACTTGTGCCCACATCAGTGACTCTCCAATTGGCTGACAGATCTCTAGTTCATCCAGAAGGTAAGGTGAAGGATGTGCTGATCACGATTGATAAATTTATTCTGCCAGCTGACTTCATCATTCTAGACTATGAGGCCGACAAAGATGTGCCCATTATTTTGGGGCGACCTTTCCTATCAATGGGTTGTGCTCAAATTGATGTGCACAAAGGAGAAATCACTTTGAGTATAAACGGACAGAAGCTCAAATTTAATATAATTCGTGCCATGAAATTTCCGGATGAAGAAGACCTGCAAGATTCTGATGATGTCCTGAATTCGATTGAAGAAGAAAAGTCTGATGAAGAGTGTGAAGAAGAGGATGCCAACGCATCCGTAACTGCCTGCAATGCGATCGTAGCAAAAAAAAAAAAAAAAACAAAGAAGAAGAAATGATTTCAACACAAGAACAAGAGCCAAAAGAAGAAAAAAAAACAATGTAACCTTCCTCGTGGAACCACCAATACTTGAACTAAAGACCCTACCAACCCATTTGAAGTACGCATTTCTGGGGTACAATGAGAAGCTGCCAGTGATAATTTCCTCTGTGCTCAACGAAGATCAAGAGAATGCGTTGATGAGCATTCTCAAGAAACATGTGCGAGCAATTGGCTGGACGCTCACTGACATCAGAAGAATTAGCCTTGCGTACTGCATGCACCACATTCGTCTTCCACAAAGCAACAATTGAAAATCAACGCAGACTTAACCCTACGATGAAGAAGGTCGTAAAAAAGGAGATTATCAAGTGGGTGGATGTGGACATTATCTATCCCATAGCAGATAGCACGTGGGTCAGCCCCGTGAAATGTGTGCCGAAGAAGGGCAGAATGACGGTAGTCCCAAATGAGAAAAATGAACTAATACCGCAAAGGACCATCACTGAATGGTGCATATGCATGGACTACCGCAAGTTGAATGTGGCCACAAAGAAAGATCACTTCCCTCTGCCATTCATTGATTAAATGCTAGACAGACTAGCAGGGAATGATTTTTACTACTTATTGGATGGGTATGCCGGATATAATTAAATCATGATAGCTCCTGAGGATCAAGACAAAACCACATTCACCTGCCCATATGGGACATTCGCTTTTCACCGCATGCTGTTTGGCCTCTGCAATACGTCGAGCACATTCCAGAGGTGTATGATGGTGATCTTTTTAGATTATCTCGAGGACTCAGTGGAAATATTTATGGATGACTTCTCCGTATATGGAAACACTTACGAAGTCTGCCTAGCCAATTTGGAGAAAATTCTAAAGAGATGTGAAGAGACGAACCTTGTGCTTAACTGGGAAAAATGTCACTTCTGGTGAAAGAGGGTATAGTGTCGGGACACAAAATCTCCCAGGAAGGGTTGGAGGTGGACAAAGCAAAGATTGAAGCAATTGAAAAACTCCCACCTCTAACCAGTGTGAAGGCTGTGCGAAGCTTCTTGAGGCATGCTGGATTCTATAAACGATTTGTCAAGGACTTTTCTAAGATTGCACGATCACTGAGTGCGTTGTTAGAGGTGGATAGGAAATTTGAGTTTGACAACAATTTCCTCAACGCATTCAGTGTATTAAAAGATGCATTGATTACCACTCCCATACTAATTGCGTCGGATTGGACAATGCCATTTGAAATCATGTGCGACGCAAGCAGGTATGCGATGGGGGTTCCATTAGCGCAAAAGAAGAAAACTATTTTACACCCCATCACATATGCAAGTAAAACTCTAAACCCTACTCAAATAAATTATACCACCACTGAGAAAGAACTCCTAGCTATAATTTTTGCGTTGGAGAAATTCAAGACATATTTGTTGGGAACCAAGGTATTCATTCACACCGATCACTCGTCAATCAAATATTTAACGACAAAAAAGGACACAAAGCCGAGATTGATCATATGGGTTCTCCTCCTTCAAGAATTTGATATCGAGATAATTGATCGGAAGGGGACAGAGAATCAAGTTGCGGATCACTTGTCTAGACTGAAAAATCCTGAGTTTGACCGCAATGAATCTGAACTGAGTGTCGTGTTTTCGAACGAGCAGCTGTTCCACATAGAAGAATTTCCCTGGTATGCGGACATTGTTAATTATTTGATTTGTGAACAATTTTCTGAAGATTACACCTATCAGCAACACAAGAAGCTCAAGCATGAATGCAAACATTATTATTGGGATGAGTCGAATCTATATAAAATAGGTGCAGACCAAATCATTCGATTATGTGTACCAAATGCCGCTCAACAACGCATATTGTCGCAATGCCACGACTCGCCATATGGTGGGCACTTTGGAGGGCAACGCACTGCAGCCAAGGTTTTGCAAAGTGGATTCTTTTGGCCTTCATTATTCAAGGATGTGATTGACTACGCAATGAAATGTGATCGGTGAAGGCATAGGCAAAATTTCATGGAAGAACGCAATGCCAATGAACACCATCTTGGAGCTGGAATTATTCGACGTATGGTGGATTGCTTTCATGGGGCTATTCCTTCCTTCGCATGGCAAGCACTATATTTTATTGGTCGTCGATTATATCTCCAAGTGGGTAAAGGCAATAGCATGCACTGCAAGTGATGCGGCGGTAGTCTCCCAGTTCCTCAAGAGAAATATTTTTACTCATTTTGACACTTCTCGTGCCATTATAAGTGATGAAGGATCACACTTTGTCAATCACAATATCAAGGAGTTATTGCGTAAGTACAATATCCTTCACAAAGTGGCCACCGCATACCATCCGCAAATGAATGGCCAAGCTAAAGTGTCCAATCGTGAAATTAAATTGATCCTTGAGAAGGTAGTAAAACCTTAACGGAAAGATTGGGCAATAAAGCTTGATGATGCATTGTGGGTAGTCAAGAAGTTGAATTTCGATTTAAAGAAAGCAGGGGAAGTGCGAAAATTGCAGATGGTTGAGCTAGAAGAATGGAGAATCAATGCATATGAGAATGCGAAGATTTATAAAGAGCGCACCAAGTGCTGGCATGATAAATGCATATGCGCTAGAAACCTCCAAGTCAGGCAAAAGATCATACTTTTCAATTCAAGATTGCGGCTCTTCCCAAGAAAATTAAAATCGCGCTGGTCCGGTCATCATCAAAGAAATATTTCCAGATGGTGTGGTGGAACTGATCACCGAGGATGACAATCGAACATTCAAGGTTAATGGAAAATGGATCAAGGCATATTGCAGAGGAAATTTCCAGCCAGAAATAGCCTCCGCAAAGTTGAAAAATCTAGACTACCCTCTTACATGACTTTTGAACTCTCTTTCCTTTGTCACTTTACTTTTATTCAAGCTATCTGTATCTTACTCATTCTTATAATTTCCTTCTTTCTTTAAATAATAATAATAAAAAAAATACTTGTTGTTTTGTTTTAAAATCATTTGACCCTCTCTTTGTCTATTTACAATGATTAAGGCACAGGATTGCGGAGATATTACCAGAAGAAGCAAATGATCTCACTCCATCACCGTAATCCACAGAAGCAAAGATCGCCGCAAGGATGGATGCATCAATACACACTGTGGGCAACAACGCAAAATTTGGGGGTGTACTCTTCCTTATCCTTATTTTAAATTTTGCGTTATCACATTGTATTTCACTTTTCGAAGTTTTATCACCGCATCCTCCTTGATTACCGCAATCATTTAACAAATAGATAAATTTAGTAGTTTACCGCATTCTATTTCTTTGCCAAGTATGATTTCAATGAGGACAAATATGCTTCTATGTCTTTCGTATATATCAAAGTCAACTTAATCTTAAGATAGTCACCTCATGAAGAAGTTAGGGGTTTGCTAGCTTTCTTTCAAACTCTCTTTACAACGCATTCTATGACTATTGCATGACTTATTTTAATTTCTTTTGGCAATGAGACATTGCCGCATATTAAATTTGGGGGTGAGGAATTTATTTTCGACCTTGCTATATATATTTTGAAAATAACAATTCCACTGTCAACGCAATGGGAAACCCATGTTGATAAGAGTTAAGTTGTGAAAGGCAGTTACTCGTAGTTGGATGTCCGCATGACACACGTGGGGGCACGCCAAAACGAAAGTAAGTCACCAAGATCAATGCATAAATCAATGATCGCAACTCTAAAGCCAAATCGGTATGAGTTTAGTCTGAGAAAGAGTACATTGCTCGTAGTTGAATGTTCGCATGACACCCCGGTGGAAAATTTTCTTTTTGAAATAAATCATGCGATGTTCTGGAATTTAGTAAAGTCCTTTTGAAAGTTAAGCTTGCAATCCCTAAGTCTTAGAAATATTTTAGGAAGAGACTTGAACAAGACTTAAGGAAATTCTGGCATATAGGATTTGAACGAAGTGTTCTTGAGAAATCTAGGAAAAGAACTTTGCGGTTGACTTGCTAAAGGAATCTTTAGGTTATGCTTGAGGACAAACATTGTTTAAATTTGGGGGTGTGATAATGGGCAAAAATGCACGTTATCATAGTGCTAAGTTCTTAAACAATGTTAGATTGCGTTTATGAAATATGTTAAATTGCGTCCATTAAGCATAAAATCTATAATATTGCGGTCGCATGCATCCAACGCATTAGAACAGTTGATCTTAATATTTTTGTTCAGAATATGCGTTAATGTAATGCAAAGATTGCGATCATAGGAATTCATTGGTCGAGCACAACTTCACCACAAGGCTTTGCGTTGATCTTGCTCGCAAACATTCGCCCAAGAAGGATCGCCGCAACTTGGTCAGCGTAACATGGTGGGTGCATCCGGGTGAAAGGATAATTAAGAGCGATGGGACAGAAAGCTAATCACAGTCGGATCTAAATTAAGTTGATAGCCGATAACGGTCACGAAGTACATTCAGCTTTATGGTGATAATTATTCAACACGTCAATCAGGAATTAAAGCTGTCCCATCTGTACAACCGGGAGAGAGAAGCCGCCTTTCACCATGGAAGCTCTATAAATACCAAGTGCATTCTTCAAAGAAGGGGTTAAGTAGTCGATTAATTCAACATTTTACAAGTTTATGCCTCTGTCCATAGTTTTCTTTTATTTTAAGGCAGACGCGAGGAAGAAAGTGTGCCGGTAGATTGTTCTGATAAGCATAGGAAAGCACCGAAAGCTGAAGATAGAGAGAGGGCCGACGCCTGCGGAAGCGGGACATTTTTAGATCAGAATAGAGATTCAGTGTAAAAAGCCTCGGTCAGCAAGAATTACTACCAGGCTCTCTACCTTTACTTTCCACTGTCATTTTGTATTCAACTTATTTATAAGAATGAAATTTCCTTCTCTATATCTGTTAACTCTCTGTTGTTCACACATGAGTAGCTAAATTAGTTGAATGGGTTGAGAAGCAATTAGCTAGCATAATGAAGGAATCTTCATTCTTACGATTGTCTTGTTTATGAATACTTCATTCGTCTATTAGAGATACTTGGGAGGGTAGTCTAAGGACAGGATCTAGACTTGGGAAGGTCAGGTCAGAATCTAGGTTTGGAAGAACCAGATTATAATGCATAAACGAGAGATAGGCGCTTAGGAATGAGCACTATTTGTCATTAACGAATCGAATGCATGTTAGCGATAAGATATCCGTAGTGTCACAGGGTAAGGTATCCCTCCTTTATCCATCTACTACAGACCATTTAAGTTATTACTTAAGGCATGATCCACTTGTATGTCTCACATACATGCTTAAGTTACATGAAATAAACATGGATTTTAGCTTATTGGATTTGAGTAAATGCTTATAAAATAACATTATTTTATTAATAACAATATGTTTACAAAAATTTTACAAACTATGAGACCACAAGAAAAATTAGGATACCAATCCCAACAATCTCCCATTTATCCTAATGCCTTGGAGGACTAAGGTAAATACATAAAAATAGTACAATATACAATAAACTAGGGCATTCTCTATACCCAGTATCATCTCCCACTTGCCCTAAATAAGGTGCTGCATATCTCATAGACCCAGACTCTCCAGATGACTCTCGAACACTTTAACCGTGAGAGCCTTTGTAAACGGATCAGCAATGTTGTGCTCCGACGCAATCTTCGTGACTATCACATCACTGTGATGCACAATCTCCCTGATCAAATGATACTTCCGTTCAATATGCTTGCCTCTTTGGTGACTCCGAGGTTCCTTAGAATTTTCCACAACTCCACTATTATCACAATAGAATGTGATCGACAAAGACATATTTGGAACAACTTCCAAATCGGTAAGGAACTTCCTTAGCCAAATAACCTCTTTAGTAGCTTCACAAGAGGCTACGTATTTGAATTCCATAGTAGAGTCCATGATGCATCATTGCTTGATGCTTCGCCAAACTACAACCCTTCCGTTCAGAGTGAACACTGACCTTGATGTCGATTTCCGAGAATCTCTATCAATTTGAAAGTCAGAGTCTGTGTATCTTGTCAGGATCAAATCCTTACCTCCATACATGAGTATATAGTCCCTCGTTCTCCGAAGATACTTGAGGATCGTTTTGACCGCCGTCCAGTGATCTAATCCTGGATTGGACTGATATCGACTGAAAATCCCTACCGCATAGCAAATGTCAGGTCTAATACATAACATTGCATACACAAGGCTTCCTACAGTCGATGCATAGGGAATCTATCTCATTTCCTCAACATCTTGAGATGTCTTAGGATATTGCTCCTTAAACAAAATAATTCCATGCCTGAAGGGTAATAAACCCCTCTTGGAATTCTGCATCGAGTACTGGATCAATATTTTGTCAATGTACGATGCGTGAAACAAGGCCAACCTTTTATTCTTACGATCCCTTATGATCTGGATCCCTAGAACATACTATGCCTCTCCCAAATCTTTCATTTGGAATTGGGCAGCTAGCCACGTTTTAATGTCAGCCAGAAAACCTACATCGTTCCCAATGAGTAGGATATCATCCACATATAGCACCAGGAAAGCTACTGAGCTGTTGATGATTTTCTGGTAAATACAAGGCTCATCAACATTTTGATTAAATCCAAATGATTTGATCACACTATCAAATCTAATGTTCCAAGATCTAGATGCTTGTTTCAGCCCATAAATTGACCTATTAAGCTTGCAAACCTTTTGCTCTTGATCTAGAACAATGAACCCCTTGGTTGTGCCATGTAGATGGTCTCCTCAAGATTATCATTCAGAAAGGCAGTCTTGACGTCCATTTACCATATCTCATAATCATAAAATGTGGCTATGGACAGGCTGGTAGACTTCAACATGACAACAAGTGAGAAAGTTTACTCATATTCCACTCCCTCAACTTGGGTATAACCCTTTGCACGAGTCTAGCCTTAAAAGTCTGCACATTTCCATTTACACCTCATTTTCTCTTGTAGATCCACTTACACCCTAGAGATTCTACCCCATCAGGCTGATCCACAAGTTTCCAGAGGGAATTGAAGTACATAGATTCCATTTCATGATTCATGGTTTAATCCACTCATCTTTGTCAACATCCTCCACTGCTTGCTTAAGATAATGGATCCTCCACTCCATCATCAGACATGATGTTTTGGGCTTCAGTCAAACCTATGTAGCGTTCTGGTGGGTTCGCAACCTTCCCACTACGTCGAGGAGACTCAACTCTTGAGATGGTTGACTAGATGAACCGACATCAACAACTCTTATTAATCTATCAGTCTATTCAACAACTCTTGTTGAACTCTCAATAGTCTCACTATAAATCTCATTTAAAACAAGCTTACTACGTGGTTTATGATCTTGGATGTGGTCTTCATCCAAGAAGATAGCATTTGCCAACACAAACGCCTTGTTCTCACTTGGATCATAGAAGTATCCACCCCTCGTTTCTTTGGGGTAGCCTACAAAGAGGAAAACTTTCGAATGCAGTTCCATCTTTTTAGGGTTAGCCACAAGCACGTGGGTCCGACATCCCCAAATCCTAAAGTGGCATAAACTACCTTTATGGCCTCTCCATAGCTCAAAAGGTGTTTCAGAAACACTTTTCGAGGGAATATTGTTCAAATTGTAACATGCAGTCTCCACTGCAAATCCCTAAAACGAGTTTGGAAGATGAGCATAACTCATCATAGACCGAACCATGTCCAATAGAGTTCTGTTTCTCCTTTCTGATACACCATTCTACTGAGGTATACCTGGGGCCGAGAGTTGGGACATAATTTCATGTTTTATCATATAGTTCTAGAATTCTAAGTCCATATACTCTCCACCATGATCAGATCGTAGTGTTTTTATCTTCTTACCTAACATGTTTTCAACTTCAGCTTTATACTCTTTAAACTTTTCAAAGGTGTCAGACTTATGTTGCATTAGGTATAAATACCCATATCTTGAATAATCATCTATGAAAGAGATGAAATATTCATATTCACCTCGAGCTCTTACACTCATCGATCCACAGAGGTTTGAATGTATAAGCTCCAAGGTTTTCTTGGCTCTATAACCTTTTCCAGTAAAAATTCGTTTGGTCATTTTTCCTTCAAGGCATGATTCACATACCGACAGAGTTTTCTTCTAAACTATTTAGAATTCCACATTTCACCAACTTCTCAATCCTATTGAGGTTGATGTGACCTAATCTTAGATGCCAAACATGGGCGTTTTCCTTAGGAAACCTTTGGTCTTTTTGCAGTTTTCGTTATTTTGAACATTTCAGTATTAAGCAAGGCTTTTATGACTAACGGCCTTAGTATATACAAGTTATTTTCCATTGAACCAAAACCAATCTCCATACCATTCTTGAAAAAAAAACACTTTATTCTCAGAAAAGGATACGGAATAACCTTGTTCAATCAGACAAGAAACTGAGATTAAGTTCATCTTGATATGAGGAACTACATAAACATTATCCAATAACAAATAATATTCTTATCCAAAAATAACTTCATCCTGCCTACAGCAATAGAGACAACCTCACCAGTACCGACTCGAAGAGTCAACTCTCAATCTTCCAACTTTTTCTAGGAACTAAATCTTTGATAGGTGGAACTTACGTGATTAGTAGCACCTGAATCAAGTATCCAGGTAGAATCATCATTCTCTACCAAACACGTCTCCAAGACAAATAAATCACATTTACTGTCTTTAGACTTCTTCCTCTTCTGGAGAGTAATGGGGTCAGTATCATAATCTATATAAGCTTCAAGTTCTATTTTAGAGAACAATTCTCGCCGATGAACTTCATCTGAGTCAGCAACAATTGTTTTCTCTTTTAGTTCCTTGACATTCAAGAAAGATGGGAGATTATCTTTAGAATTGACACTACTGGTTTCTTTGTCATCCATCCTTTTTTGCTCAAAAAGTAAGAATTGACATTCAAACAATTCTTGCAACGAGTTCATGATCTGACATGCAATCACCATGTTCTCAAACCTTTTGGCTAATACATGAGGTATGCTAGCCAAAATGTGAAGTTGGGCCATAGAATTAGCCTCCATCCACACCTCATATGCATTACGAACATTTCGCGGTGCATCAAGGGTCGGGACTTGAGGACACTCCTCAACCATGAAAAATTCGAGGTCATTTATCACGAAATACGTTTTAACAGACTCTTTCCAATGTATGTAATCGGTCAAATTAAAAGAGACAACTAACAGAAAATCAAACAATGACATGTTGCTGAAAAAAAAAACACATTGATCTACATTAGATTTTAGCAAATACTCTTGAAAAACAAGATCTAATTTGGTTTAGCAAAATCTAAATGAACCCCGTGTGACATCTAATTTTGCAATGATGCTTCAGTGGTTTAGGACAAAAGCCACAAAAAGGCAGTCAATTTATCCCTCATCTGAATTAAGACACTCTCAACCAGTTGTTAACACTAGAACAACTATTGTTCCTATAACAACTAGCCATCATTGATTTAGTCAAGAAATCATTAACTTGCTTAACAATTTCCCGTAAGTGTGATCCTTTAGTTTAGATCCTAGAGTTCCGCCCCAAGCAGCCAATCCGAAGGGAAAAATCCGATTGGGGCAAAAAATAAACCGACCCTATCCATTTCTGGATTTCACCTTGATATTGACCAACCGCACAAACCATCCGAAGGGGGAAGCTCCCAGGGCGCCACAAGGTCGTGCAAGAAGATCTCATGGTGCAAACTAATGAAGGAGACCGTGGGACATGTTGACATACATCTTTCACCCACTCACTATAAATACTCTCTGGTTCCACCTTGATATTGACTCATGCAAATACCATTCGAAGGGGGATGCTCCCAAGACACCACGAGGCCAAACATGAATCTCACGGTGTGAACATTAAGGGAGAAACGTGAGTGGAATTGACATATCATATATATATATATTCCTCACACTGAGTATTTTAAGAACCTAGGATTTAGTTTACTTAGAAAAACACGGGTAATGACTTTAACTAAGTGACTTTTTAGGTTTACCCAAAAGTAACTCTTACTTTGGAAAGTTAAACAACTTTTGATCATCATTCATTAAACACTTTAACAAAGTCTTTGATCAACTATTGCATGCTTGTAGTAAATCTATCTAATTCACCTTTCTAGGTAGGTTCCCAAGTAGGGGTGTTCCGTTTCCGTCAGCTTAAATACCCTAGCCTAGCCAAAACTAGCCTTAGACAAAAGGTCCTTTATAGATAGATTTATTACAAATTTAACCTTTTATTTAAATCAATTTAATCCTATTAAACCGATTTAAAAACTTAGGTATCTAATCTCATTAGAACCATGAACTTCGGTCTATCTCAATCAAATTTTAAAACCCTTTTAAAACATGAGTCCACCTAAGTTCGCATGCAACTCTTTCTTATTGATTTTTATTCTAATTTCCATTATAACTCTTATAAAAGGAAACAACTAAAACCAACCACAATGAAAAGCAACACATTCATAACTCTTATAACTAAGCCTAAGTGTCATGCTCCATGCATTGTTCATTCATTACTACTTTTATATAACTCTTATATAACAAAGTAATGAAACAAGTATACATGCTCTCATACACCCTTATACTATAACTCTTATAATATAAAGATGATGCATGAATATGCTCAATGCATGCACAAATATAACTCTTATATCATATGATGCATGAGCATGCTTTCTTGTAATTTATTCATGATTTACTATATTATAACACTTATAATATATGATGCATGAATAAATGCATAGCCCAAGGTGTGTTTTAAATCTATATGTCATACATTATGGCATATAATAAACATACATATCATGTATATTAGATAAAATTTGATGAACCGGGATAATTAGCTTCAAATCCTTAAGAATAAAGCTAACTGTTACAAAGAGCATTGAGTCCACCAGTTCAAACAGGCAAACCGGGTCTTGAACGGTCTGGGCCAAACCATGTCTCCTTGATCGTGTAACAGCTCTTTGTGATCGTCTAGCAACGCTGTATGAGCATAAACGATCGTTTAGCAACGATCGAGTACCTTTGACTATGTGATGAAGCATGAAGGTTACGCGATCACGCAGCGCACATCGTGTAACGCATGCCTTAAACGATTAAGTAGACGAAAATGATGCGGTGAAGCATAATCGTCTAAATGATCGCAAAGCAAGCATAAAGTATCGTATACTGGGTGATCGTGTAGCCAGTTACTATGAGATGAAGCATATTGGACTACACGATCGTTTAGTGCACGCGCCTGTTAAATGATGAGTGTTAAAAGCTCTATGTAATCGTTTACCTTAAGCGTCCACACGATCGAGCAACCAATGCTACACGATAGAGTAAACTCTTTACTCAATCATTTAGCATCAGCTATACGATTGTTTAGTAAATACTACACGATTGGGTAGAACTATTCTACACTACCATTTAGCCAAATTTGAACGATCATTTAACCTGGACTATACAATGTGACTAACCTTTGGTCTTCTTCCTCGATGAGAATAGCATCTCCATGCTTCGAAATTTCATCAAGAACGACTAAAAAAACTTCAAACACTTTGAATAAAGACTCGATTACGTGTTAATTATATCCAAAAACGCAGGGGCCCTTACAAATTAACACTCTGTAAACTTAAAGAAAGCTTTAAATAGAGGTAATCATTCCGCAAACATCCATCAACACATCCACAAACACATTTAACTCTTAAACGCATTGTAGAAAACTTAAAACCCACCATGACGGTAAAAGAAGTTCAATACAATGATGGAATTTGGAATATCATAACAACCTGGCTCTGATACCAATTGAAGAAAATCTAATTAGAGATCCTTTGAGCAGTGGAAGTGGATCATTCCAAAACTCATTAAGAATGATCGCAACTATTACAGTTTTAAAGGAAATGAGTAGATTATGCATAATTATAAAATTACAAGTATGCTACGAGAAAGGAACAAGCAAGTGATAGAGTATGCATACCTTTGAAGAACTCTTCTTCAAGTATCCCTCGATCGTTCTCCAATGCGTCCAAAGAAGAACTCGAACGCAATAAACAGAACACTATCTCAACAAACGTCTGAATGCACCTCCAACCCAACCGAATCCAACTCGATCCTCGAACAGAACTGGAACTCCACTACAAGTGTTACCTTAGTATTCTCGGTGTGAGAATCTAGGAGGTTTGGGCTCTGTATGATCTTGTTTGAGGAAAACAGGAAGTAGATGATCGAGTAAGTGGGAGATAAAGACTGTCTATCGTATAGACGATGTACACGATCATTTAGAAGATAAAGCCTATCGTATAGACTTTACTACTCGATCGTGTAGCAACGATTAAGTAAGTAACTATCGTATAGTAAACTCGTAGCTCGATCGTGTACGCTCTCAACACTATCACTTAGTAAAAACACTTTTTACTTTATAGTCATTTTCGTGAGATTATTTCTGAATGAATCATCAATCTAATTTTGGAAAACTATTTTCCTTTTATCTCATAGTTACCATAAAATTTCCAATAACCTCCCACTCAATTCGGTTATTGGAGAAAAAGAATTAATGATCATATAATTAATATATTATAAAGAAATATGATAACAAACTTTTCATATTATATTTATAATAATTGATAGTTTTATTATTTCATCATATGAAACATATAAACCATAGTTCTTTTTCTATTTCATGGTATTTAATATAAATCATATTTATATTAATTCCTCCAATTAATGTATCTAGTACATCAAATAAATTATATCACATATAATTGCATTTCCTCTTGTTAATTTGAACATTTCAAACTAACCCAAAATCTGATTCTCAACTTAAACCCATTGAGCTACCAAGAGGACCTTATAAACCTGTAGCTTGAAGCTCCAATAGTACGTGAATAATTTACTAAACTCTTTAGTCACGAGATCCACCATCCGTTAACTGTTGGTCAATCAACTAAAGACCGACAACTACACTCTTCGCACTGCAAGTATATTTCTTTATCGATATAACCAATCAATAGTGCAATGACTCTTCACAAATCGCTCGTAAGTACAGCTAGATCAATTTACCATTTTGCCCCTAAAGTTACATTAACTTCTTAAGTATCACTGATTTCTCTAATGAACAATGAGTCATAGTCCTAATATGACTGAGTCCTCTCTTTCAAATAGAGGGTGCAGCCACTATGTTCAAGATCCGGAATCAGCCCTTAAAAGAGTAATTTATCTACTTACCTCAGCTTCGGTGAATGAATGAATTCCGTCTTGTGTAGTTGAGTTCCCAGCTCCCTAATCAGACGAATCCCCAAAAAGGGCTTGTTGAGTTTGCAATCTAGCCACTCCCACTCATACTAATCAAAGGACACCCCTCATAGGCAGGAGTTCCCAACTCACCCAGGATTAAGGTCATGTCACCTATGGTCATTTTAGTGAAATGTAAGTCTCAATTATCAGCAGCGTTATATAAAGAGACTAATCATTTCGTGGTTCGGTCTTATACAAACTCTTTGTATAGGATACCCTCGCTTGCATGTCTCCACATGAATGGTCCGGATCAGACTATTTGTAGTACTTTACAATACTTGTAAACATCTACAAAGCAGGTCGTATCCGTAGTGTCAACACCATAAGGTATCCTTCCTTTATCCATCTACTATAGACCATTTAGGTTATTACTTAAGGCATGATCCACTTGTATGTCTCACATACATGCTTAAGCTACGTAAAATAACCACAGATCTTAGTTTATTAGATTTGAGTAAACGATTATAAAATAACATTTATTTTATTAATAACAATATGTTTACAAAAAGTTTACAAACTACGACATCACAAGGAGAATTAGGATATCAATCCCAACAAGTTAATTGTTAGTAGTTGTAATAGTTAGTTAGTCATCTTGTAACTAATTTCTTCTATAAATAAGATCTTTCTCTCCCATTTTGAGAGAGAATAATTTCTTTCAAAAATTTAGCCTTTTGGTATTGAACCAAATTTTGGTATCAGAGCTCTCCAAAATTAAGGACCAATGGCTAGAAGAAGAGTCAATCTGCCAATCGAAGGAGACATTCACGAGCAAGAACAAGAGGTGGAAGAAACCCCCACCCTTTCTCTAAGAACTATAACATGACGTTTGTTGTCCGTTGAAAATTCGTTTGAGGGAATTCATAGAACATTAACGAGCCTTCAATAAATTATGGAAACCCTTACTCAAAGAGTTGATATGCTGGCTGCAGCACCTCAAAATCGAGAGAATTTTCAACCATTCATTTGGAGGAAGAGGAAGGAGAGGCGGCGGACAACTAAGACAGGGTAAGAATCAGCAAGAAATTCACCAAGAAAGAGCTCCAAGAGTTCATAGACAACTCCAAGAAAATCCAAAAAAAAAAAAAACTGATTGTCCAAGAAAGATTTCAAGAAGAGTAAGAATGAGACTCATTTAGTGAATATGATCAAAAAGAAGAATTTTTTGTGCCAAGAAGAGGAAGGGGCGAGAGATATGAGATGAGAGGTGATTCAAATGACTACAAAATGAAGATTGACTTACCAATGTACAGTGGGAAGCGTGACATTGAAACCTTTCTTGATTTGATTAAGAACACAGAAAATTTCTTCACCTACATGAATATACCTAAACACAAGAAAGTGCATCTAGTGGCCTTAAAGTTGAAAGTCGGCACCTCGGCGTGGTGGGATCAACTTGAAATCAACCAGAGAAGAAATGGGAAGCGGTTGATTCACTCATGGGAAAAGATGAAAAGATTGATGAAAGAACGATTTTTTCCTCCCAACTATGAACAAAAGTCGTACAACCAATATCAAAATTTGTATGGAGCATGGTCAGTGGCTGATTATATTGAAAAGTTCCACCGACTAGGAGGAATAATGAACTTGATTGAGAATGAGCAACATTTGATTGTGAAATTTGTTGGAGGCCTACGGACATCAAAGAAAAGGTAAAATTACAATCTTATCACTTATTATCTGATGCTATTTCTTTTGTTGAAACCATGGAGGAAATAAATGAAATTCATTCTTCATAAAAAAGAGAAGCATGGGAAGCCTCCACAAGTAGAAGGAGAAATTCCCCAAATAAGATCCTTGACCAGTCGAACTTTCCATCTTCAACCAAAGGAAAAAAGAAAGAAGGCCATGATGAATGAGAAGAGAAAAAGATAGAAGTTGCCTACAAAAAGAAGAATCAAAATCCTTACAATCGGCCTTCTTTAGGCAAGTGTTTTTGTTGTGGCCATGGCCATCTTTCAAATGCATGCCCCCAATGAAAAAAAGTGGATGAAGAAGGCAAAATTTTGATTGAAAACAGTGAAAAACATGAAGAAGAGATTGAATTGATTGAGCTAGATGAAGGAGAAAGATTATCTTGTGTTCTCCAAATGGTGCTAATTTCTCCCAAAGGAGAATCCAACCCTCAACGGCATTGTCTCTTTAAGACAAGACATACGATCAATGGAAAGGTGTGCAATATGATTATAGATAGTTGAAGTAGTGAAAACTTTTTGTCCAAAAAGCTTGTGACAACATTGAACCTTAAGGTGGAGCCTCACCTGAATGCTTACAAGATTGGTTAAGTGAAAAAGAGTGGAGAGGTTCAAGGGAATGAGATTTGCATTGTTCCCCTCTCGATTGGAAGTGGTTACAAAGATCAAATTGTGTGTGATATATTGGAGATGGATGTATATCATATCATTTTAGGGAGACCATGGCAATTTGGCACTCGAGCCTTGCACAAGGGGAGATAAAATACATATAAATTCCAATGGATGGATAAGAAGATTGTATTACTCCTACTAAATAAGAAGAATAAAGAAAGGGTTAAGTAAAAGAAAAAGACAACAGTCACTTGTTTATTACAATCAGTGGCAAAACTTTAATAAAAGAAAGAGAAGTTGATATTTTGAGGTTTGTTGTTGCTGAAAAGTCCAATGACATGCCAGATGGTGAAATTCCTCCTAAAATACAAACATTATTTGATGAATTCCCATCGTTGAAGGATGAACCCGAGGGGTTACCCCCACTACGAAATATTCAACACCACATTGATAAATTCCAGGAGCGACATTAACACACTTGCCTCACTATAGGACGAGTCCTAAGGAATACAAAATTCTTCATCAATATAGTAAGGATTTGCTCAAAAAAGGGCATATTCAACCAAGTCTAAGCCTATGTGTGGTGTCAACCCTTCTTACTCATAAAAAAGATGGTAGTTGGAGTGTGCGTGGATAGTAGAGCCATCAATCGGATCACTATGAAATACCACTTTCCCATCCCTCGAATAAGTGATCTACTTGATCAACTTGGAGGACCACTGATCTTTTCTAAGGTGGACTTGAAGAGTGGATATCACCAAATATGTATAAGGCTAGGAGATGAGTAGAAAACGGCCTTCAAAACTAATGAAGGACTATTTGAATGGCTAGTTATGTTATTTGGATTATCGAATGCTCCAAGCACTTTCCTGAGACTTATGAATCAAGTACTTCATCATTTCCTTAACAAATTTATCGTAGTGTATTTTAACGATATTTTGGTGTATAGCAGGAGCTTCGAGGAACATTTACAGCACCTTCAAAGGTTATTTCAAGTATTGATAGCAAAGAAGTTATATGTCAATCACAAGAAGTGTCTTTTTATTGTGAAGGAGATTGCATTCCTTGGCTTCCTAATTAGCCAGAATCAAATCAAAGTTGATCCAAAGAAGATTGAAGCAATCACTCATTGGCCAACTCTATCAATAGTGAAGGACATCCAAGCTTTCCTCGGCTTGGCATCATTTTGTAGGAAGTTTATTAAAAATTTCAGCTCGTTGACAGCCCCAATAACTAATTGTTTGAAAAAATGCAGCTTTATATGGGGTGAAAAGCAACAAACCAGCTTTGATTGTATTAAAAAGAAGTTGAGCACCAACCATGTTTTGAAGTTACCAGATTTTTCAGTTCCATTTAAGGTTACAGTTGACACTTGTGGCGTGGGGATTGGTGGTGTCTTGTCTCAACAAGGCCATCCAATAGAATATTTTACTGAAAGAAAGCTCAACACCTCGAGGCAAACATGGAGTATCTATGAACCAAAGCTATATGCTGTTGTCCGAGCATGAAAGCAGTGGGAGCATTACTTACTATCCAAGGAGTTCCTTTTGTTGACTAATTACTTCTCTTTAAAATATTTGCAAGCTCAAAAGAACATAATTCGAATGCATGGAAGGTGGATTTCTTTCACCCAACGGTTTGATTTTGTTATCAAGCATCAAATTGACAAAGAAAACAAGGTAGTTGATGCCTTAAGTCGAAAGAGTTCTTTGCTAACCTTCTTATCTATTAAATTGATTACATTTAACCACCTTCTAGAATTATATGAAGAAGATGTAGACTTTGGAAGGTATGGTACAATTGCACTAATCTCATAAATTCAGAAGATTTTCATATTGTAAATGGTTTCCTATTCAAAGATGAACAATTATGTATCCCACGTGCATCTCTTCAAGAGGCTCTAATAAAGGAAACTCACTCAGGAGGATTGCAGGACATTTTGGTCAAGATAAGACTTTGACTTAGTCTCTATGAGATACTATTGGCCACAAATTCGAATAGACACTAGTTTTGTTAGAAGACGTGTCGTATGCCAAAGAGCCAAAGGGATTTCCACAAATGTCAGCTTATACACACCTTTGCCTATACCCACATCTAGGAAGACTTATCAGTTGGTTTCTTACTTGGACTTACTAAAACACAATGGGGTTATGATGCAGTTATGGTGATTGTTGATCGCTTCAGCAAGATGTCTCATTTTCTAGCTTGAAAGAAAATGAATGACGTGATCTCCCTTGTTAACCTCTTCTTTAGAGAAGTTGTTAGACTTCATGGAGTGCCTAAATCCATCGTATCAGACAGAGATGTCAAGTTTCATAGCCATTTTTGGCATGTTCTATGGAAGAAGTTTGACACGTACACTAAAATTTAGTACTACATCTCATCCACAAACAGATGGCTAAACGGAGGTAATCAACAAAACATTGAAAAATCTTATATGTTGTTTGAGTGGCACAAGACGTAAACAATGGGACTTAACCCTTGCACAAGCCGAGTTTGCCTTCAATATTATGAAAAACGAATCAACCAAAAGATGCTCGGTTGAAGTAGTATATACTCGGGTTCCAAGACTCATATTTGACCTTGTCAACTTACCATCCTTTGTGGGTGTAAGTATTGAAGTTGAAAATATGGTGGAAAGAATATAAGAACTCCACAAGGAAGTCCGTGATCACTTAGAAAAACAATTGTGTCGTACAAAGAAGCCAAGGATAAGTCAAAAGGAGAAGTAACGTTTGAAGAAGGAAATCTTGTGATGGTTCATTTACGTAAAAGCCAATTTCCTACAGGAACTTATAATAAATTGAAGGATAGACAGCTTAGACGATGTAAAGTACTAGAAAAATATGGTATGTCAATCCCATCTTCAATATTGCTGATTTGAAGCCATATTATGCCTCGGAAGACTTTTATTTAGCTTCTTAACTCACTCGAGGACGAGTTTGATTTTGGGAGGGGTGGATTGGTGTAAGGCCGAAAGGCCCTTTTTGTAAATAACCAAAGAGTTAGTTAATTGTTAGCTGTTAGCTAATTGTTAGATATTGTAATAGTTAGTAAGTCATCTTGTAACTAATTTCTTCTATAAATAAGATCCTTCTCTCTCGTTTTGATGGAGAACTATTTCATTCAAAAATTAGTCTTTTGATATTGCACCAGAAATAGGAAGAACATACCTCAAAATCGTGTTACAAAGTGAGATTGGTTGTCAAAGGGTTCGGTCAGAAGAAAGGTGTCAACTTTGATGAAATTTCTACTCCAGTTGTCAAGATGTCTTCTATACATGTAGTCTTGGATTTGGCACCTAGTCTTGACTTAGAGGTTGAGTAGATGGATGTTAAGACTGCTTTTCTTCATGAGGATTTAGATTAAGAAATATATATGGAATAGCTAGAGTGTTTTGGGCTGAAAGGCAAAGAGTATCTGGTGTGTAAATTGAAGAAAAATCTTTATGGGTTGAAACATGCACCAAAGCAGTGGTACAAGAAGTTTGAGTCAGTCATGAGAGAATAAGGCAACAAAAAGACTACTTCTAATCATTGCGCTTTTGTTTTCTGGTGATGATTTTATTATAGTATTGTTTTATGTTGATGACATTTTGATTGTTGGCAAGAATGTTTCAAGAATTGATAGGTTGAAAAAACAGTTGAGCAAATCCTTTGCCTTGAAGATTTGAGGCCAACCAAAATAATTCTTGGGATTTGAATAATTTGAGACAAATCATCCAAGAAGTTTTAAATGTCACAGTTGCAATACTTGGAGAAAGTGCTTGAGTATTTCATCATGAGTAAAGTGAAACCGATCAGTTCTCCTTTATCCAGTCACTTCAAGCTGAGTAGCAAACTGAGTCCTTCTACAGATAAAGAAAAGCAAGATATGAGCAAGTCCCTTATACTTCAGCAGAGAGCTTGATGTATGTCATGGTATGTAATAGACCTAATATTGCTCATGTTGTTGGAGTTGTAGTCGTTTTATGTCCAATCCAAGAAAACAACATTAGGAGGCAATCATCATGAGATATTTGTGAGGCACTTCTAGTTTGAAGCTCACATTTGGAAGTGGAAAGCCAGTACTTTCTGGTTACACTGATTCAGATATGGCAGGAGATCTAAACAATAGAAAGTCTACTTCCAGTTACTTGATGACATTTGCAGGTGGTGCATTGTCTTGGCAGTCAAAGTTGCAGAAATGTGTTGCACTTTATACAACTGAAGTATAATATATTGTAGCAGCAGAGTCTTGCAAAGAGATATTGTGGATGAAGCATTTTATATAGGAGCTTGGCTTCAAACAACATAGATATGTGATATAGTGCGATAATAAGAGTGCTATTCATCTTGGTAAGAATGCTACATTACATTCCAGAATAAAGCATATAGATGTGAGGTCTCATTGAATGAGAGATGCTTTGAATGATGAATTGTTTGAACTTGATAAGGTACATATTGATCATCATAGATTTGATATGTTGACAAAAAATCTACCAAGAGAGAAGCTTGAGTTTTGTCGTTCCGTCGTAGGAGTGGCAAGTTCTTCCACAAAGTGAAATACAGGGATATTTGTTGGGTTATTTCACTTTTTAGTGAATAGCCCATTAAGCGGGCATTAGTTTATTTTATTATAAACAAGCAGACACATAGAGCGAGAAAAAGAAGAAAAACAGCAGTGAGAAAATTTGAGAAAGCTTCATCCAACAACGAAGTTTTTCAACCATTTAGGGAACAATTCGCAGTTCGATCAAGTTAAAATTTTGACAATGAATTCCTAACACAATGGTCTTCAACCTTGAGAGTAAAGATTTAATTTTGGAGTTATCTACAGATAGATACCGTGGATAATTGGTTGGTATTCAAGTGAGACATTTATAATTTTATTCTTCTTTATTTGTTGTCATTTGTTGCCGAGATTGTTAATCTTGAGATACATTTGTATATGCCTCTAGTTGTGACTACGAAGAACTTGTAAAATATCCATTATTTGATTATAGTGGAGATTTTGACTCTGGTCCATGGTTTTTTACTCCTCACATTGAGGGGATTTTTCTACGTTAAAATTGTCTATGTCCTTATTTGATTATTATTGTTGTTACTAGTTTATTAGTACTCAATTAGATTCATACAAGGGGAGATAATTGATCCAAAAGGTATAGTAGTTATCCCAACCGTTTCCAATTTTATTACATAATTCTTAGGTACTTTGCAGGTAGCGTCTTTATTTGACTTCAAAAACATCTGAAATGCTTTCTTGTTGTCTAATTTTATGTAGAAATATCAATTTAGAAACGCCTCAAATTTTGAATTAATAATATACACACCAATCTGATTAGAGGAAAAGTAATAAGAAAGTTTCATTGGGATTATATTTGAGAAAACTCCATTAAGATGCTTATAATGATGATCAACAAATTAATGCATTCCTTTTTATTTTTAAGTACTGCAAGGTGAATGATTGAACCTCTGACCTCTTGAGACAGAGGTCATATCAATATCATTGATCCGAACTCACGTTGGCAAAATTAATGCATTCTCATGTGAGTAATGTTCTTAACATAGAGATGAGTTCCAAAACCCACTCCTCTTTTAAGGTGTTTAAGGTAAGAAGTAAAGGGTTATAAAATCTAGAGAGTTATGAACTCTTAAGACCCACGTTGTAAGGAGTTGATTAGATATAAAAATAATATTTTTTTAGCATGGGATTCACCAACTCCTTGAAGCAAACAATAAGTGGAGTTCACAACTCCTACTTCTAAACACTCTGGGTCAAACACACCCTGAAAGAAAATCTATAAACAAACACTCACAAGCACAAAGCAAGAAATTAAGCAAATAAGAAGATTTGCCCACTAGAGTTATTCTTAGGATTTTTGTTTTTTCCTAATATTGTGAATAGACAAGAGAAGAGAGTTGGAAATGTTTTTAAATTTCCAGGAATTCTTTAAGGTGATTATATTGATTCTTCATCAACATGTAGAATCAAAATTGACAACAAAACATGTGTAGATTCCACAGGATCTGTCCAAGCATCCACAATAAAAACTAAACATTATTTCGGTGTCTTTTTTTCTTTTTTCTTTTTTTTTTTTTGAGATGAGAAACAATTTCATTGATAAATGAAATAAAAGATATTTTAACATAATTATCAACCAACCATATCTTGTAGTTATAATATTTTTCCCAAAAAATTGCTCCCTCACATATTTTTGAGGTGATTACCCTAAGGCACACCAAAAAGGATAGAAGATAATAGAAACTTAAATATAATATAACATAAGCCAACTTCATCTATAAGTTGAATACAAAAACCATCATAGCAATAGCCAATAGCCAATAGCCAAACGCAATTACCAGAAACAACATTGCACAACCAGACATGTCACAGATAAAAGATATACGTATACATATATAATTATACATATATATTTTGACAGCAATCCACATTGATTCATATGAATACTGTAGATGTATTAAATAAACCATCTTTGGATATTTCACCTATGTAATGTATAGATGTAAAGATACTGGATGGTTTAGATTGGGAGCAATTTGCGCGTACCATATACCTTGCGCATGCCTTTGAGAAAAATGACACTCAGAGTTTTGGTAGAGTAATCCGCAGTAATCCATCCCTGCAACCACATAAAAAGAAGACAACACCACCGTGCCATTAGCGAGCAAGCGAGTGAACTATCTATTTAAAAAAATAAAATAAATAAATAAAAACTAAAAAAAATAAGTAAATAAAACAGGGTATGAAAATGAGCAGTTTGGCTATCTGTCATACAAATCCACGAGTGAAGGGGAAAAGAAAAGGCATTGTGGGCACATGTGCAGAATTAGCCTCATGAAAATACTGGGATGGACAGCTTGAAGTTGAAAGCTATTCAGATGTAACGTTGCGAAGGACTGGCATCTTGCTACTTACCAGAACTCAGCTAATACTCCATCCTTGTTAATGTTGGTTGGAAGTGGCCACACAACCTGGTAAGGACCTTGTAAAATCTCTCTCTTGTGATATGAAGAGATAGAGTCGCTTGAATATCCTACTACTTCACAGTATTGATTTGAGCGTTTGCCGATTATAGTCAACCTGCCAGAGAACAGCTTTCCACTATCAGATCAATGTATTTATACACTCATATTTAAGTTTACTTGAGTTTTTGGATTTGTAGTAATTTAACGTGATATCATATAGAAAACCTTGCGTTGTAATCATCTCATGTTAGTTAGAGATTGTTTTAAGAGAGGATTAAAATGACCCACAGGGTTAGGGATGATAAAGCCATTTTGACCCAAATCCACCCCATTTATATTCCTATATTCATATTAATAGTTCATATATAAGTTTCATGCTAACATTCAAGCTTACATGAGGCAAAGATTATCGAAAACATATTGAAAAGATTGTTCTCCATCATCATTTTTCTCTTCAATTTTTAAATCCAAGTCCCATAAGAGAAGTGTGTTGAAGATATATCAATGAATAAAATTACAAAAGCATTTCAAAGAATCTCAAATTTCAAAGAATCTTTATAAAATCGTTGTCTTACTTTTGGTCATCGACCTCAACTCTAATGTCATTGATCTTGACTCCTGGAATTTCCACGGTCAATACATAACCTCGGCCCGATTCTGCCACATCCATCCTCGGAGACAATCCACCAATTCCTGTATTAGAATAAGAAAAATAGAAGTAAATATGTATGCCCTTTTCAATTCACATTAAAGAAGAAAAAGAAGTAAATTCTATGCTTCAACATCATGTGGCCAAGAGCCTGAGGTACATTCAGCTTTATCTATTCATCAATAGCTAATTGAAAAATCAACAACCAACCATTTGATCCAGAGGATGGCTGTTTTATCTCTGAAATGAAATGGTTATTATGTTCATTGATTCCCAAACATGCCCTGGCAAACAATGGAGGTTCAGATGCAATCAAATTGAAATTCTGAGCCACAGGCTGTTCCATTCCAACACTCGGAATCCTTCCTTCCTCTGCAGGTCTTGAATACAATGGTCCTTCAGAGACATCCCAAAACGCCTGAGAATTAGACCGTTGATTACCCTGAAATATCATTTTAAGGTCAGAGAAAGAGAACAAAACCAAGGTCTCCAGAAAGAGAGAGCAAAAGTTCTGAAAGAAATGTGAAGTGTTCAATCACTACTACAGTGAATTCAATTTCATAAGTTAATCACCTCTGTAGTTGAACCCTGCCTCATATAAGCGCCACAAGCTTCGGATCCTTGTCTTGCAAAGTACGTCTTATTATCGCACCTTCGAATGACAGAACTACAATTCTAATCACCCCGAAGAAAAAACATAAACACGTTAAGAAATCAAGCAACCCCAAATCCTTAAACAGACAAAATGGGTACCCAATAGCATCAATCAAACGTATATTACAAAATTTCAGTAATAACACTGTACGATCTAGAATTTACACCCAAAAAAGAAAAGAGTTCGTCGGGAAAAAAGATACACAGAAGAGTACCGCAGGGAGAACATGGCCATGTGCGGGGGAAATATCGCCGGCGGGAGCGAGGTGGGCGGCAAGGACGTCGAGTCTGCGTTTTCCGGCGTGATGCTCCATCAGAATATTGCCGAAAAGCTGGAGAAAACCCTGAGATTGAATTAAACTGTAGCGAGGCCTTTGCAGTGAACAAGTGATTAGTGGTTGGCGCGAGGAGGTATAGAAGTGGGAGATACAAGATTTTTTTTTTTTTTTCTTAAAATATCGTTTTTGACCTTACTTATTTGGTTGAGATAATTTGTATCTATACAAAATAGAATTTGTCCCACGTCCTAAAATAAATTGAATAGGAGAGGGATAGCTCATCTATTCATTATAATTGAATATAAGAGTAATAGTTCATCTATTTTTACAAAGAAAGAGAAGTCGTTTAATTTTTTTTTCAATATGAGATCTCAACAAAAAAAAAAATATTATATTGTATGTGTACTAGACTCTCGACTCTTATCGCATCTTACTTCTTGCAATTTAATTATTCGATTTCTTTTAATACAAATAGTGAGAGCAAAAGATGAGAGCTAATAACAAAGAGTGAGAATGAGTTGTAAGAGACAAGAGAGAAAGAAGTGAGAAAACCTAAAATCTAAGGAACGAGAATAACGAGAACTAGATTCTAACTCAAATACATAATATTCCATTTTGGCAATTTCATGTACATCTTTAAGAATTGGGTACGATTACATTTAGACCTTTTAAAATGAGTCATGTACTTTTTAAGTATTGAAATTTAGTTAAATATATTTTTAGAAACAATTATAATACTATGTTTTTTTTAGCACGTTATTCATTCATTACCATTTATTGCTTGCTAAGAAGTATAGATGAGTATTTAATAATCATGAAGGATCCATGAAATCAAATAGTATATCTTTCAAGGACTTGTCAAATGTTGAATGGAAGGATAAGATACTATTGTACTACTAGAAATTTTCCTTATGCTTTCACTATATCTCAAAATTTTCCTCTATTATTCTTCTGTCGAAATAGGTAAAAATTAATTTCAAACTAATGATAAGGATGTAATACTCGAGTATGAGAGGGATACATGAATACACTAAGAATATATTCAAATGAAAGGAGATCTTGAGGCTATAAAAACAAAGTCCATATAAGTTTAAAATATTTGATAGTTACTATCTATACGAATAACATACACTTTCATAACTCAATTATAAAAACTCAAAATTAATACCTAGTTCGTTAAACATTTGATTTTTTAAAATCGAAATGATATTTACTAATTTGTTTTCTTTTTCATTGGAAAGTGACAAGAGTGGGGACCTTTGAGATAAGCGAAAGTCTATGTTTAAAGACGAACTGTTGCCACGCCATTGAGGAGGTAAAATATCAGCCGTAGATATTAATATTCAATCACTGTATTTTGTCTGATCTTCACATTAAAGGACCACAATTGTTAATAGAAAAGTCATATTCCTTTTTTAAATATTTTAAATAACAAAATTTCTAAAAATATTTTCATCCTAAAATGTCACTATCTATTCATAGCCAATAGTATAAATAAGATTTATATAATATAAATATAGATAAATAGTAGATATTTGTAAATAAGTTAATTTATTTTAATGTATTTGAAAACAAACCAAAAAAAAGTCTTGATTTCTTTTAAATAATAAAATGATCGGCTTTATCTCTTACATAATATTTGTCTAATCTGCTTTCAAATTTAAATTTCATTTTGATTTAACTTTTGCATTACTGCAGAAAGTAGAAAATAGCTTACAAGAACGAGCATTGTAATATTAATCTTATAACAAAATGTAGGTCCCACCACAAAATTTGTAATCGACAAACGTAATCTGATTGCATAAGGGAAGGTCATCAATACATTTATGTTTGCTTATTACGTGTTATCCACACCCACTTTTTACATTTTTATTGATGGATTACGTTTCATTTGGGGTAAACATGGCCTAAACTCACTATCATTACGACAATTTTGATTATGAATTAGTAAACATGACTTTCCATATGGTTTGGAAAATAATCCTACATGGTCTATGAGTAAATTTAACCGTTAGTTGACTAACAAATAAGTTGGTGTGTCATATTTTAAATGAGTGGATAACATTACTAATTTTTTTATTACATTTTAGATTACATAGATTTCTTTTCTTTTATTTTTTACCCTCCCTCTTCCTTTGTAGAGGTATTCATGGGTTGGATTGAATTGAGTTGAAAGACTTTTTAGACCCAACCCAATTGTTCGGGTGGTAAATTTCTTCAACCCAAATAACATTTATTAAAAAATGAACCCAATCCAACCTAACCCTGAAATATTTTGGGTTGGTTCGGGTTAATCGGGTCATTTATTTAAAATTTTGTTCTAAAAAGAAACAAAACGTAAATATGTAAAAATTTTATTTAATTATTTTCATATATTGAATTAAGATTAACTACTCAATTTCAATTTATATAGTGAAAATTTTATTTTTAAAATGCAAAAACTATTTTTAAGAGTTGTTGAAGAATAAATTATTAAAAAAATATTGAAGTTAAATAAAATTAAAATCAATATATATATAAATAATTGTGTTATAAGTAACAAAAAAAAATTTATATTTTAAATTTAATAATAAATTCGGATTGATTTGAATTATATTAGGTGAATCCATAAATCAACTCAATTCATAAAATTTCCATTTATTTGAATCCAATCCAACTCAAATAAAATGCTAAATTGGTGTAGTTGACAAAAATATTAGTAACAGTTTGTGCTTCTAAAAGCTATTTGCAAAATTAGCGTAGATGTTTTGTCGTTATTGAATTATTGGTCTTTTGAAAAGACAAGACCCTTCAAAATTTGAGCAGGGTGTGTCTTAAAAGACACAATTTCTGTTTTTTTTTTTTAAATAATAATATTTAATTTCTTTGAACGGTCGTTAACTGCGTTTCTTCTTCTTCTTCTTCTTCTTCTTCTTTTTCTTTTTAAATTTTACATCTGTTTCTTTTTTTCTTTTTTTTTTTTTTTTCATTTTCCACCCATTTATGTTTTGTATACTTATGGCGAAGAGTCACCACATTTTTTGTTCGATTGTTTTGTTTATCTTAGAGATAAAAAGAGAAAGTTAATTTACTCGAAGAAAAATGCATATTTTGTCCGAGTAGTTTGAGTCTATTTTCTATTTTGTTCATAAGTTTCAAAATATTACATTTTTAGTTCTTAAGTTTTGAGTTTTATTTTAATTTGATCCACATGTTTCAAAATGTTACAAGTTTACTCTCAAAGTTTGAATTTTATTTCCATTTAATCCCTAAGTTTCAAGATTTATAGTTTAAACCTTGATTTTTCGCTAAATATTGATTTTCAACCTTTAATGCTCACGTCTACTAATTAATTTAAAAGAATTAAGAGAAATGCAATTAATTAAGTTTCACTATTTTTAATCACTATTAAAATTAATTTTAAATTTTCACTTCATAATTATTTTAAATTAATTAATAGACACTAATGCTAGAGATTAAAAGTAGGCATTTAGTTTTTAAAAAAAAGAAAAAAAGAAAAAAAGAAATTTTGATGTTAAAAAGTGTAAATCTTTAAACATAGGGACCAAATAGGAAAAATCAAACTTCATAGGTAAAATTGTAACATTTTGAAATATGGTGACTAAAATGAAATCAAATTTAAAACTTAAGGACTAAAAGTATAATATTTTGAACCATAAGGATGCAATAAAATTAACCCCAAAATCTAGGGATAAAAATGCATTTTTCTCAAAAATAAATTAATTTTTACTTTTTATCCTAATGACAAAAAATAATAATAATTTTTAAAATCTTAAAGAGAAATAAAATTGTTGATGTCAAAATTCAGAGGGAGAAATGCACCTGACATTCATGTGACACAAAGGCCTACCAATGAGAAAACATGCACACTAATGTGGTGTTTGCTACACACACTCTGATACGTAAGTTAGAGAATTTAAGAGTGTTGAAGCTAAGGAGATTGACAATAGGATTCAAGTTACCTCTTCTAAAGTTATAAAAATGTATTTATAGATGTGATTGACTTAGGTTGTTTTAATACGATTTCAGAGTCGCTTTAGGACAATCATACAACTACCGGGTCAAGAGGTGTACCCTATTTTGCGTTTGGCTAGGATCGGCCTCGGTTAGTCGAGCATATTTCCTTAGGCCTATTTGGTCCTAGGGTGATGCCTTGGACTAGAACTGTAACGAAAAACAAGAAAACAAAGAGAATGGAAGTTGGAAACAAGAGAGAAAAATTGCACGACGGATCAAGTGTTTCAATTAAGTTCTACATTTATTTAAGTGGAAACAATACAAGTATTTATAAGAAAAATAAGAAACCACCAACTAATGCATTATCCTTAATTTTCTACCACTAACCTAGAAAAACTCCCTTAATCAATTCATTAAACCATTATACCTGGATCCTCCAATTTAGAAACCACTACCCTAAATAAAAGTCACTAACTTCAATTAAAGAAAAAAAACTAATTTAATTAATAATTTGCAAAATAAGTTTGCACTAATTTTTAACACTCTCCCTTAGTGCAAACAAACAATTAACAACACCAAGTGCACTCCTGAATTCTTTAAACTTGACTTTATTAAAAGCCTCGGTAAATATACCAACAACTTGCTCCTTGGAATATATCTTCTCCAATCGAAAATCTTGCATCAAGACTTTCTCTCGAATAAAGTGAAAATATGTTTCTATGTTTTGTACGATTATGAAACACTGGATTTCCTACAACTTGATCACACTTTCATTATCACAAAAAATGGAAACTAGATAGTTTAAGCTGGAAGATATTTCTTCCATAAGCATTTTTAGCCAAATACACTTCTGGTAGCCATAGTAGTTGCTACATATTATGTTTCACAACTTGAAAAAACAATAAAGGATTACTTCTTACTGCACCACGAAATAGCTTCTGAACTTGTATTGAAACGGTATCCTGTTGTGGAACGTCTGCCATATACGTTACCAGCCCAATCTGCATCAACAAAACCACTTAAAAAAAAGGTGTAGCTTGTTTGACAACAAGCTAAAGTATAGGGTGCTCTTCACATATCGTATAATCCTTTTTTCTGCAATTAAATGAGCTTCAGATGGTATATCCATAAATTGAGCAGCAACACCAACATAGTAAGAAATACCCAACCTTGTGATAAAAAAATAAATTAAACTACCAACAAGTTTTCGAAAAGGTGTTGCATCAATCAATTATTTTCCTTCTTTCTTAATCAGCTTCAAGGGTGGCTTCATGGGAGTAGTCATTGGTTTTGACTGATTCATGTCAAAACGATCAAATAAACTTGCTGCATACCCTTTCTGTGAGACAAAGTATCCATATGATCTTTCAACCTCCAAACCAAGAAAACATTTTGCTTCACCCAAACTTTTCATTTCAAAACGAATAGATAAAGCATCTAGAAGATTATTAATTTCAACTTCGCCATCGCCTGCTATGATCATGTCATCAACATAGAGTAGTAGCATTGTACATCATGAACTTGTCTTTTCAGCAAATAGACCTGATCTTCATTTGAAGATCTAAACTCACAAAATTCAAGATACTGAGCAATCTTACCATACCAAGCATGAGGAGATTGTTTAATACCCATAAAAAGTATTCTTGAGTCAATACACAAAATTTTGAAACTCTTTAGAAACAAAACCATGGGGTTGTTCCACGAAAATATCTCGATCCAACTATCTATAAAGGAAAGCATTCTTCACATCTAACTGCCACAATTTTCAATCTTTGCATGTAGCTAATGAAACAACTGTCTGGATGGTTACCATTTTTGCAACAAGATTGGATGTCTCTTCATAGTATAGACCATATTGCTGTGAAAAGCCACGAGCTACAAGACGAGCTTTATACCTATCAATAACACCATCAAGCTTTTTCTTTAACTTGTAAATCATTTACTAGTAATCAACTTGACATTTATTGTCTTTAGAATAAGTTCCCATGTGTCATTCTAGCTAAAAACCAAGATTTCCCCATTCGTTGCTTCTTCCCATTCAAGAATGCCTTTAGCTTCATTATAAGACTGTGGTTCATCTTCACAAATATCGCCCATTGAAAAACAAGATACAAATGAATAATTATTTAACTGTACCTCATAATCAGAGAAATAACAAGACTATGTTCTCGATCTAGAAGACCTGCGAGAAACAATTTTAGTATCTTCATTTGCTTCAACATTTTATCCACGATTAACATTAATATCATTCTCATTCGATACATCATCAGTACGGAAAAGGTGACACGTCAAAAATGTCTTATTTCTTTTAATTTGCATCCATTTGGTATGATGAAACTTCGTCAAACACCACATCTCGAGAAATAAAAACTTCTCTTGTCTTTAGATCCATACATCTCCATCCTTTCCTGTGAGTATCATATCCAACAAAAATAAGGTGTTTTACCTTTGGGTCTAATTTAGTACGTTTACTCTTTGAAACATGAACATAACAAATTGACCCAAAACTCGACGATAACTTCTTTCGTCTTTGTATCCATACATCTCCATCTATAGTGGATTTTTCCCAAAAATGAAATCCATAGTGGATTTATCCAAAATTAAACACCTAGTCCACTAATTTAGTGATATTTGAAGTGTCAAATAGTTAACTAATTAGTTTTTTCATGTTTAATTTGATTAAATACCTGAGAATTCATGAGAATTAAAGGCATGCATTTGAAATTTTCAGACAAATTTCTGCTAAAAACTACTTTTTTCATCAAACTCTCCAAACTGATCTAAATCCCTTCTCATTTGGAGTTCCACCATTCAATCCAAGACTAGGATTAGTAGAGAAGACTCTCTTGGTGGTCTACTGCAAGAATTGAAGGTCAATTTTGTGGAGATTGCAAGGAACAAGTAGAAATCATCAAAGGTATTCAAACTGAAACCCTACTGTTAGAAACTTTAAGTTTGCATGCTTGTTACTCAAATTAATGGAATTCGACTGCTTAATGATTTTGTTTGCTTCCATGTTATGCATGTTTACTCTATCATATGCGTGATGCGTTAGAGATTTGTTCTTTAATTCATGTTCAACTTCTTTCGATGCAGATACCACATTTATCCTATTTCTAGGGTGTATGCGTTAAAATAAACAGACAAGTGACATGAATAATTTTATCTCTAGAATTATTTCATGCCCTAGCTTGATGCGTTCGACAATTAACTACTCTCTTGAACGACTAATTTCGTTTTCACTTCAATCAACCGATCAGGCAGATTTAAGTAATTAACTTTATGCATTCATCAAGCCAGAAGATTCACAAACACAAACAACTTAAATAATTAACAGGTGGAAATGTGAAGAATGGTCGAAAATGAGATTGAATTAAAGATATAAGTTTGATACAAATACTCTAAGTTCAATCAAGTGGAATGATAAATGAGAATGCAAAGTAAAAGAAGTCAAGCCGCAGGGTTCAATCTCTTATCCCCTTTGGCTTGTTTTAATGCTCGCTATGACCAACTCAGTGAGGGGTTGAAGAAGATGTCTCTCTCGAGCTTCTCTTCGACAGCATCTCGTTACCAACGGTGGAGAATGGCTACCATCTCTCCTACTCCTTGCTTGCAGACGAAAAAGGTGAAAAAATGTCTAACTCTCTAACTACTGGCTAATTTTCTCTAACTTGAACTGTTTATCTTGCAGGAAACTTCTCCTTATATAGGCAATCAACTCAGTCACTTGGTGATGTGATTGCATTAAATTCCATACCCTGAGACAACCGCCTCCCACTCTACTTTGATTAGACGTTGCTAGTCAGATGTCCATGCCTGCAAATTGTGATTTGACGTGAATTGCACGAGCCAAGTGTATCTCTCATGTGTCAGATAAATTGGAAAGAATTCAGCAAGTTAGATCTACCTGATCAGTTGATTGAAGTGAAAATGCATTTAGTCACAGAGTAGTTAATTGTTGAATGCATCAAGGTTGCACGACTGTTTTGGGTTGAGTGATGGTTTTTCTAGTGGAAGATGAAGTGGTTAGTTTATTGGTTGAAATTAAGGGTCTTGAAGATGGAGATAAGGATGTGGGTGGGGAGGGAAAAACAGAAGGAGAGGAGAATGAGCTTACCGGGCTATTTTCGAGGAAGCTCATTTAGTTGGTTTGGCTGTTCGAAACGTCTAACGTGTTTCCTGGTGAGGAGCTTGAAGGTTTCTTGAAGAAGGCGACCGGAGTGAGGCAGATGGACAACAAGGGAGTTTGAAAGAATTTAGGGCACGGGAGACCAAAATAGGAAGAAAGAAGGTTTGAAATATTTTACCCTTTTATAGAAAACGTGTTAGGAGAGAGAATGAGGGGATAGACGTGACTCTTCGCCAGTCTGCACGTGATGTTATAGCTGTGCAATAAACTACCTGAAAAGACGCCTAGGGCCACCTAAATACTTGAGCAGTTCGTCTCCCAATATAATGGCTTTTTTTCTTCCAACACATGGGTATGTGTTGGTCTAACTCTAACGTCCCCAGTTCAAGTTTCCCAAATTAAAAATCCACAAAGTTGGTTTCACGACATTCATTCAAAAGGCAAACTAAAAAAATTCACTACCAAACCAGAATTCAAACAAGAACAGAAAAGAAACATGATATATAGAAAGCAAAAAGAAAGAAAAGGAAGTGTCCCTAGAATATTTGTACCTGATTGCACGCAGGGACAACTTCGACGCAAGCTTCAAGCAGGTTCACGTAATTCGAGGATGTTTTGCAACGTTCCGCCTTCAAAGTATGGGTTGACTCTCTACCCATTTACTTTAAAGGAGTTTGTTCCATCCTCTCGTGTCAGTTCCACGACTCCATGGGAAAGATTGTCTTGAGAATAAATGGTCTGGACCATCTGGATCTTAGTCTTCCTAGAAACAATCGCAAACACGAGTTAAATAGTAAAACTTTTTAACCAACAAAAAGTTCTCTCTTACTAATGTGTTGGTCATGCCAATACTTGGTCCTTTCCTTATATATCTTTGCATTATCATATGAATTCAGTCGTCATTCATCCAACTCATTTAGTTGCAGCTTTCGGTGTTCTCCAGTGACTTCCAGGTCTAAATTCAGCTTTTTGACTACTCAGTATGCTTTGTGCTCCAATTCTAACGACAAGTGACATGCCTTCCCAAACACTAACACATATGAAGACGTTCCTATTGGCATTTTGAATGCGGTCTGGTATGCCCAAAGTGCTTCATCAAGTTTCTACGCCCAGTCCCTTCTTAACACATTGACTACCTTTTCCAAAATTGTTTTGATTTCTCTGTTTGAGATTTCAGCTTGCCCGTTTGTTTGTGGGTGGTAGGCAGTGGCCACTTTGTGCCTAACATTGTATTTAACAAGTAACTTTGAAATAATGTGGTTAATGAAATGCGTACCTTCATCACTGATTAACGGCCTGAGCATTCTAAAGCGCGTGAAGATATACTTTTTCAGGAATTTTGAAACTGTTGCCACATCATTCTTTACACAAGCTATTGCCTCAACCCACTTCGATACATAGTTTACTGCTACGAGAGTATATTACTGACCACAAGAGGAGGAAATGGCCCTATGAAATCAATACCCTAGACATCAAAGAGTTCCATTTCAAGTATGTTGTTAAGGGGCATTGCGTCCCTTGCGGATATATTACTTGTGTGTTGGTATGGATTACATTTGAGTACATAGTCTCGTGCATCTTTGAACAGAGTGGGCCAGAAGTACTTACTTCGAAGGACCTTTGTCGCAGTCCTTTATCCTTCAAAGTGGCCTCCATAGGGGGAGTCATGCCATTTAGATCGTATGCGTTGTACCTCCACTTCAGGAACACATCAACGCATGATCAGGCCAGGGCCTTGTTTTTAGAGAAATGACTCATCCAAAAAATAAAACTTGTTGTTGTTGATAACTTGTAGAAATACAAGTTATTTTTGCTCTTAAGTCGGAACAACTAAAGTTTTTAATGATAAATTCTCCTCATTTTTAGAAGAAATGCATGGAATTACTCAAACATTAGCAAACTCATGCAAAAGAAGTTTTATTACTAAATACTGCAGCACTAATGCATTGTATTGTAGGATTTCAACAAGAAGCTAACGCATGAGTAAGAAGTATCGCAGGCAAAAGTTCTAACGCATGGGCCATGCGTCAGAGAGAATTCAATGCAGAGAAGATTCATTGATGCAGGCAATTTGTGTCAAATCACCACTTGCAAGTATGGGTACCTGTAGTAGGCGGCGTCTGAAAAGCTTCTGAGTGTCAGGCGGCTGACCAGGGCATGGACTTTAATGCTGCCCATCACCAAGCCGGAGATGACCAATGCCTATAAATAGATGAAGTCCCTCCAGAGTTCAACACACAATACATAGAAATTTCAAGATTCTCACTCTCATAATTAGCGTAGTCATAGTTTAGATCTTTAGAAGCTGTGTTGTGGTGCCAAGATGATCAGAAGGGTTGAGAACCACCATCACCGCCGATCAAGGAGCGAAGGAAGCCAATCTTGAGAAAGATACTTCGTCCGATTCCTATACAAGTGATTGTACACAATTAGAATTGAGTCAAAGAGATACAAGAGATTGTACTCCGCGGCTTGACTTCGTTCCTTTCATCTCATTTATCGCCTTCATTTCATTTGATTAAATATTGCTTTTGTAAAGACAATCTACTTCTTTATAAATTCATATATTTGATTCATCATACTTTGTCGTTGTTTATTTCTTGTTTATGTTGAATGCATCTATACTTTATGCAAAACTTCATTTCAAATGCTTAAGTTATCTTGATCAATTGTTAAAAGCATCTTTAATTTAGACTATTCGAGAGAATAACTAAGTCGCATCAAGTAAAACGCCTAGTACATCTAGAGATAGACTTACTGGTGTTTATTGCATTCTGTGTTCGATGCATGCATCCTAGAGATAGGTTTTGTATGTTATTTGCATTGAGAAATGTTGAATAAAGTCTAACACATAAACAAAGATAAGCAAATCATCCCATCTCATCTACATCACACTCTGGTTTGTGTACATTCATCTTAGACCAACGCATACCACTTACATTAAAATCCCTTCTCGCATGATCCATCATTCACTACTCAACTCTTTTGTATCTTCTTGCACAAGCACAACACTTTAATGTAAATAACACATTTCTCTCATACATTTAGGAAACCCCTACAACAGCTACAATGCAAGGTCTACGTTAGCTTAACTGAATCCCTGAGTTCGACCCTGGACTTACCAGGAACCTAAATTGGATTTATACTTGGGTATAATTTAGGAAAACTTGAACGTCAAATAGGAGGAGTGTCATGCATTCTGTTTCACATCTCTAACGCACCAAAGTGTTACAAATACATAAACGCATCAAAGCATCAATGCATCATTTATACTTATAACTTCTTTTTCCAATTTATTTTATACAATACACTCCCAGCTCGAATCATGATAGCAACGAACAAGTTTTTGGCGCCGTTGCTGGGATTTAGAAACAAAACTAACCAGAAATTTCATTGTATCTTTTGTAGGAACACTTCAATCGAGGGAGAATTACAAGATACGCCTAAGCTTGTGAACGTTTATGAGCAGGGAAAGCACTCTTGAACTCATATACGAACCCGAGATTGAAAGGACCTTTCGACATAGAAACCGATCTAATCGTCATCGAAGGTTGAGGCAACAACTTCTTAGACAACAGAACAGACAACGAGCAATGGCAGACATCCAGGAAAATTAGAACTTAGATCAGAAACTAGCTCATGCTGCACAAAATCCGATCCTAATGCCGAACAGTAGCACGCGTCCCATGAGGGAGTATGCGTCCCCTATACTATATGATTTCTCTCCAGGAATCATATACCCAACACCAGATGGGATGAGGTTCGAGATGAAATCTGTAGTGCTTCAAATGCTCCAGACTGCTGGACCTGTCTCTTATACACATCTAGATGTGTATAAGAGACAGCCCCTATACTATATGATTTCTCTCCAGGAATCATATACCCAACACCAGATGGGATGAGGTTCGAGATGAAATCTGTAGTGCTTCAAATGCTCCAGACTGCTGGACAATTTTGGGTGGTCGTGGTGAAGATCCTCACGCCTGCATGAAGCGTTTCCTGGAAACGTGTAATTCATTTGTGATTCCTGGAATCACCCTAAAGGCGATGATAACTTGTAGAAATACAAGTTATTTATGCTGCCTTATCTAGATATTGCGGCAAAAAAGAGAAGGAATATGCGTCGATTGTATGAAAATTAGCTCAGAAATACAATAAATATAAATTATCACAATTACACCCACGAACATCATCAAGATGGTAGAAGAGAATATTTCTATTCTGTTTTGCAGGAAAGCAAGTCACTGCTTGCGATCAAGGCTTAACGAGGAACTGAACAACGCATCTCTGTCACATTACGCCTGTCAATCAACAATGAAGAGACGATTAATGCAATGACGGCGCAATGCAACAGTTGATCCCGAGCTGAATTTCAACCGCATGCAGTAATAAAAACAACACCGCATGCGAGCAACCGATCGAAAGATGTAGCTGAGCGATGCAAATGTGGAGGATTGTGATACGTGTACAACTAACCGTTCTGCAGATTTGACGGTCTGATTGCATAATAGAAGGAATATCTACTTCTCCATCTTCAGAATTTCCATAACAATAAGTGGGACCCACAAGCAAGAGTCAAAGCTTTTCACCTACAAACACCCCCATAGAATTCAGAGAAGATATACTTGATACAAGGGCTAATTAATGCTAGATTATTGAGAGAAAGGCTGAGATGAGTACTAATCGGAAGAAATCCGGGAAGAAAAGAAACAAGGCCGAGAGGTGAGTCTCAGTGCAATTCTGTCAAATCCCCGTCGTGAAGCTCTGTGCTTAGATCCCTGCTATCAGTTGAGTAAGCCTGAGAAGAAAGCTCATCCTTCCGCACGATCCATCCACATCGGCAAGCAAATCTCCATCCAGATCGGCGCCAAGACATTGACGTTCATTTGTATTTGTTTCTAACTCTATTTCATCAACTGTATTTCATCTTCTTAATCTCTTCATTCACAAATCATGTATCAGATGCTAAATAGTTTTATTGAATGTCTTGATCACTTTTATTTCCACTTTTCTGTCTATTTTCGTTCCTTCATTAATCGTTTTCTCCATGAAGTTTTCTTTATCCCTTGGTAATTAATATGGATTAAACGAGTAACTTAATCTGTGATAAAGAGATAAATGTGTTTAGCTAAGGCATGCTAGATGGCATCTTCACTTGTGAGAGTAGAAGTGAAGATGTCATTCTGATCTATCGAGAAAAGGTTAGAAGAATGCGTTGACTAAAGCGAGTAGTACTTCCAGAGATGGAAGCAACCTTGCGTTCATTATGTTCGTCCCTGTTTCACCACAGAGATGTGAGAACGCGGCCAATCAGCAAGAGGTGTACGCCAAGGAAAAAGTGGAACAGTACTTATATCTTTAACGTAATTAAGGAACTTGCGCTGTTTATATTAGTTATTTTTTCTCTTTCTGATTCACACAAAATACTTGTCACCGCATTACACGATCTTTGTATAATCTTCACAACCAGCCTTGACCTCGGTATCTTGTATCATGAAACCTGTATCTTGTATCATCTTAGCTTAGATTTACTTTATCACAATTTATTTTATTATAGCATTTTTACCGCTTTACTTTACTTTATTGCATGTTTAAGTACTTATACACAAAACTCTTTTATAAATTGAAAAACCCCTGGTCGCATATATCACAAACATAATGCAATGACCTCAAACAGTCCCTGTGTTCGACCTCGGATCACACTGAGAAACTTGCGATGAAATTATACTTGGTTTCAACGCAAGGAAACTTGTGACAATACACAACATACTACAAGAACATTCATTAATAACACATATCTAGAAGTAGTATCGCATATCATCGCATAAAATCTGCGTAACAAGTTTATGGCACCGTTGCCGGGGATTGGTTAAGGGTTTATTGTTTGAGTGTGTTTGTGGTGTTTTGCAAGACAGATTTCGTTGTACTGGCTGTTCAACGCGAAAAGTAGTTTGACGGTTTATGAATACTGGTGCTGAACCAGAATTCGAAGCTGACCCTGAGATCGAGCGTACCTTTTGTGTACGGACATGTCAGAATCGGATAAGGCGAAAGAAAGCAGAGAGCATGGCAGATAATAACGACAATGCGGTTCCCGTAGTGAATCAAGGGGCTGTTCGACCAATGCAGGATCCTGTGTTTACTGGCGGACTGATCGTAACATTCCCATGAGGAATTATGCGGCACCCAACCTATACGACTTTTCGCCTAGGATTTCGAGGCCTATTGTGGAGGAGAACGCAAGGTTTGAAATTAAAGCTAGTCATGCATACAAATGATCTAAAATGTAGGGCAATTTGGGGGTCTGCAAGGTGAAGACCCGCATGCCCACTTGACCAGCTTTGTCAAAATGTGCGGAAACTTCTCACTACCTGGTGTTACCCCGGGAGAGTATTAGATTGTATTTTGTTCCCTTACACCTTAAGGGACAAAGCCAAGAGGTGGGCTCACTCATTGGAGCCGAACGAGATCACATCATGGGATCAACTGGTGGAGCAATTCATGAAGAAGTTCTTCCCACCAACTGTCAACTCAAGGCGGCGAAAGGACGTGCTGAACTTTGAACAAATGGAGAATGAGACCCTGAGCACCGCCTGGGTGCGATTTAGAAGATTGGTGAAAAACTACCCGCATATCGGGATACCCGATTGCGTTTTGATGGAGACCTTTTATAACAGCCTGAATAGATCGATGCAGGTTGTTGCTGACGCCTCTGCGGCGGAAGGTTTTATGGACAAAACGTATACTGAGGTCAAGGTCATCCTTGATCGTATATCACGGAACATGGATGATTGGATTGATGATGGCTATAGAGGTCGAGGCGCCAAAAGAAGAAAGAACGAAACTGCCATTGTCCCTGCGGAGACAATGACCATACTGGCCGCTCAGATGGCCACGGTGACCTCGATCCTTCAATCGATGGCAATCAATCAAGGAGCCATCTTCCAACAATCAGTACAACCTACTACGCCGGCTCAAGTGGTTGCAATAAGTTGCATTAATTGTGGAGGGGCTCATGTAGCAGAAATGTGCCCATCAAATCTTCAACAAGTATGCGCCATCCAAAACAACCCCTTCAGCAAAACCTACAATCCTGGCTGGAGGAGCCATCCTAACTTCGGTTGGGGAGGCAATCCTAACCGGGGGGGCAATCAACCATCAGAGTGGCAGTCGAGGAAATCCTCCTTTTCACCATAACTCGAACCAGGGGCAACCAAGGCAACCGCATAACCAGCAACCCTCATCATCAAACACCTCTGGAAGCTCATTGGAGGCCCTGCTGAAACAATACATGGATAAGAATGACGCAATAATGCAGGCGCAGGCGTCTTCAATTCGAAACTTGGAGATCCAAGTGGGCTAGCTGGCATTTGAGCTGAGAAATAAAGCACCAGGAACGTTGCCCAGCAACTCAGAAGCCTCGGGATCCAATGGAAAGAAGCAATGTCCTTAGGACATTGGGCAGGCAAGTCGGACCACCTACAGAAATGCGGATTGCGCTCATTCAAAGAAACGCATCTTCCAGTCCATATCTCACATCTATATTTAATGCTTTCTTTAAATTCCTGTCTTATTGAATTCTTGAATTTTATCTTTACTTCTCCATTTAATTCGTTTCTTAACTTCATGAATTTAATTCTTCATTTATTTCTTTGCATTTATTTTTGTACCGTCTTTAATTCTTTTAACTTTTCTGTAATTAATGCGTTGGTCCTTAATTAGTGAATGATTGAGAAATAAAGAGAAATTTATTGCCGCAAGTCATAGCAACTTGCGTTTATGAAAAAAATAATAAAATAAAATGAAAAAAAATCAACATCTAGTATGCAAGGCGATGATGGACGCATCTTGAACCAAGCAAGATACCTTTGCGTTCATCCAACTCAAATGCGTTGAAACCGAGAGGTGTGTTGCACACGCATATGTCCTTTGCTCGTCCTTGGCTAAATGCACTATGTTGAGGTAGAGTGCGCTGGTAGCAATGTCGTGCGCCCGATCCTCCGAAAATGTGTTAAGGGGTGTGTTGAGGGGATGCATGAGTTGTTGCTCATCCTCTGTGAAGATGCAGTTGCGTTGGTGAACACATTACGTTAATCTTTACCTTGCATCCATTCGAATAAAACATTAAAGAAAATTCTTTTTGTCATTTAAGGAGTCCAATCGTTTCGTATCACAAAGCAATGATGATTCTGCAGACAAAAGGACGTTTTTATGAAATTTCATAAATGAGGGAAGTTCGAGCGATAGGCCTTTTGAGTGTCTCGAGACTTGTCACCACGAAAACCGCGTTGGGCCCACTACGGCCCAACCTATAAATAGGAACCTTTCCCTGTTTGTGAACTTTTTACCTCATTTTGCAAACTAAAAACCCTAGTGCCCAACATATGAAGCTTTCTTCTTCCCAGAAACCCAACGGTTTTTCCAGTCCTCCTCAGCTTATCATCCATGGCCGACCAAGCTTCCCAACACTCTACTTCACCATCAACCTCTTCCTCTGACCAAATCACCATGCGAGAGGCAGCATTCCTCACTGCCAGTCGCAGACTTGTTGCCTAACCCCACACCGTCCCGAGGATCACTGGTAGAACCTGGAGAAACCCCTTAGCCATCAGACCTCCTCAGTTCAAGAGGGGGCAAAGCACTAAGAGCACCCTAGTTCCAACTCCTGCTGTCTTAACTGAGAGTGAGAAGAAGAGACGTGATGATATGGAGGTGTTTGGTAACATTCTGAGCAATCTGAAGCAAGGAGGGGGATTACCCGAGGTAGGGGTTGTAAACCAACCACTGACGACAGAGGAGGTGACGGTGGTGGTGCCGGAGGCAGTGGTGAATGAAGAAGAGATAGAAATAGGCACTCTGGCCTTAGAGACTCCTGAGGTAACTGCCAACGCAGAAACCTATGACAGAACCTCCAAAGTTGCAGTGGCTGAAGTTGTGATGGATGAGGTTTTAGTGGAGACGCAACCAGAAGTAGTTGAAGAGAAAAAGAAGAAAAAGAAAAGCAAAAGGAGAAAGGCTGGAGAGGAGGAGTCTTCTCATCATCGCAAGAAAAAAAAGAATAAAGAAAAGAAGGATGATGACGAAGATGAGGAAGAGAAGAAGGATAGGAAGAAGAAAGAGAAGGAAGAAAGAAGAATGCGTCGGCGTGAAGAAAGGCGCCTAAGAAAAGAAGAATAAAAGAAGAAGAGGGCTGCGAGCCCAGAAAAAGGATAGAGAATCAACCTCTGTAAGGGAGGATAGGGGGGAAACAACACAATTGATGGATCCGGCGCAACCTGAATCAACGTAAATGGTTGTAACGAAGGCAGGCGAAGAAGGAGAAGATACCCCCCTGATGTAGCGTCGCAGGGAGAATGCGCTGCAAGGGTCTACTGTTGACCCTCAAAGATTAATCATCGTATTAGAAGAACAGGAAAGAAGGAGAAAAGAAGAGGAGGAGAAATAGGAGAAAATGAAGCGCGCAAAACTCATCATGGCAGAAGGAAATCACAGAAGAAGACTGCAAAACGAGGAAATGCAGTAATAATGAGATCGCAAGGCTTGAAGCGATAAGGCAGCACGGGGAGGAACAACATCTGTTGCTGGCCTCCGAGAAGTTTGTAGAAGTGTTCGAGAGAGAAGAAAGAGAAGAGGAAGAGGAAGAGAAAAAGAAGAAGGAAGAAGAGGAGAGGAGATTGGAAGAAGAGAAAGAGAATAAGCGTAAAGCTAATAGGAGGCACTTACAGAAGAAAAAAGGGTAAAGAACTTTCGGAACGCAAGAAAGAAGAACAACGCATAGAACGGGAGAAGAAGCAAAGGCAAGTAGCCCGCCTTGCGTTGGCAAAAGAAAAGGGTAAAGCAATCGCAGAAAGTAGTGAGCCCGCGTTGGCAAGGAAACATCCATCGAAGAGAAAAGAGAAAGATGACATACTGAAAGAGATGGGCTTCTATCCTATGCCAACGCCACTACCTGATCTCATCACAAGTGTGATTGTGGAACATGGCTGGGACATATTTTGCCAATGCCCAGCCATTATTGTGCCGCAGGTAGTGAGAGACTTCTACAGAGGGCGTCTACATGGAACCAGGGATGTGGTGACCTTCAAAGGAGAAACGGTGTCCTTCAGCGCAAGGGACATCAATGAGATATACCAAATGAAGGATAACTCGAATGTACTAGGGAAAAAAATTATTGATGACCCTATTGAGCAGCAGATGGAGGACTCGTTGCAAGTATTAACGCAACCAGGCACGAAGTGGTCGGTTTCACTCAAGGGCATCCGCACCCTAGCATCCAAGTCTTTGCTTACGGAGGGAAGGCTTTGGGTCTACTTGGTCAAGAAGCTGATGATCCAAACCACACATGACAAGACTGTATCAAGGGATCAAGTCATGGTCGCATATTGCATCGCGCGCGGCATACTGATTGACGTAGGGCAACTGATCGCAAGACAGCTCAGAGCCCTAGTGGGGCACATTCGAGGACAATACTTCTTTCTGTGGACTGTTTCAAGTCTGTGCTTGTCAATGGCCGTAGGCGTTGATGAAGAGCCTATGCCTGAAGTCCATGGCCTCATCAACATAAAGATCTTAAGGTTGATCCTCAAAGACTCCCCACATTGCCCTGAGCTACCCTTAAAGAGGCCCGCAATCAATCTCAATGCGCCGCAGGGACCAAAGCCTAAGAGACCACGTAGAGAAGATAAGTGAAAAGGTCCAAGAGTCAACAACGCATGATCCAGAACCTTTGGACCCTTTGCCCTTGGAAATTCGCCCTCCAAGCCCTTCAAGCCCACCTGCACAACCTTCCTCTCCATTCCATGAACACTTTACCAATCTACTTCTCGTTCCCAATTCTCCAACTGTTCACCCAACAGCCCTAACTTCACCCTCAGCTTCATCATCGCAACCTTCCATTCCACCACCGTAAGTTGATGACCCACACTATTTGGGCGAAGGCACCTCTACCCAACCCCAAAACGATACTGGTGAGACATCGCAGGCAAAACCCTCTATAACCTCCCTGGCTGCTGAGTTAGCAGAAATGCGGTCACTTCTGACCCAATAACAACTTCTCTTCCAACAGTAGCAACTCTTCAACCAACAACAAGCCTACTTCGACCAGCGGTTTGATGCAGTAATGGAGCAAGTTGATCATATTCAACGAAGTGTTGTCACATCAAGGGAGGTGTTGATCAACATACATCGCAACACTCATACGATCAACCGCCACCAAAGACAACTTGTGGAGCGCAACCATGAATACTTTAATTTTCTCATAGCATACCTTCATGGTCTATTGGTGCCTCCGCATCTCAAGCAAGACTTGCTTTTTGAAGAGACTTCTTTTGCATCACCGCGAAACCCTCCTCTAGACCTTCCGGCTCCTCAGTAATAATCTTGACATTTTATTTTTTTATGCGACCATTCTATACTTTTATTCAATTCATTATTTAATTAAATTCTTTGATTCTTTGTACAGGCAACAATTTTGTATTGCATTAATTTTTAATTACTTGTATACTTTGTTAATATTCAATACAAATGAGTACATATTCACTCCTTTTTGCCTGTGCCTTTTTCTTTATCATCTTTTGACAATATTTGCCATGTTCTGATCTTTTATTTTTGCATTCTTCATTGCATTGCCATGATGTAATATATGTTTATACTTGGAAACATTTCCCATACTTTGTAAATTCTGACTAACACCTAGTTAATTCTTAGTTTAGCAGTACTTTACCTTTTATCTTTCAAAGTTCTGCTCATACCTTCTTCTTGAAATTTTATTCTAAGTGTTTGTCTAGTCTATCCAAACAACACAATGAGAACCTTGCTCATCTTTAGATTTGGGGGTGGGGAAGATCTGAGTAGATAAGATCAAGAATATGCGATCTTCAAGAAAATGCGTTCATATTTCCATTCCAAGAAAAAAAAGAGAGAGAGAGAGAAATTTTTTTATGGCAAACTCCAATGTCAGCACAAGGGAAAACCCAAAAACAATCCCAACCTGATAAGAGTGTAGTTGTGAAAGAAGCCTGCTCGTAGTTGGATGTTCGTATGACACCCGTAGGAGCAAGCCAAAATGAAGGTGGGTTTCCGAGACCAACGCAGTATGAAAATGAAAAGAAAAAAAAAACATATAAAAGAATGCAAGGGACAACTCCTCGGAATATCGTGAGTTAAAGTTGAATTGGCACACAACCATAGTTGGATGTTCGCATGACACTCATGGGAACAAACCAAAACAAAGGGTGTAACCATGACCAACAGTCTCTAATAAATGATGCAAAATTTGACCACCACATATAGACATATCAAGTTTTTTTGACAAAGAAGAGATAAACATTCTATTTTAAAAACTAGAAAAGCATCATTGAGCAGAATTTTGTTGTATAGAAGAATAAAGTAGGGCTTTGTTAAGAATTAGCAAGGATAGAAGGAAATTGCCTTGTTAAAAAATGTGCCTAAGTGTAACATTCGGAGCAACCAATTGATGCAAAAATATGGGAGAAGAATTGAGCTTTATTGCCTTAGTAGAAGATATGTTTGAGGACAAGCATATATCTAAATTTGAGGGTGTGGTAACTTGTAGAAATACAAGTTATTTATGCTGTCTTATCTAGATATTGCGGCAAAAAAGAGAAGGAATATGCGTCGATTATATGAAAATTAGCTAAAAAATACAATAAATATAAATTATCGCAATTACACCCGCTAACATCATCAAGATGGTAGAAGAGGATATTTCTATTATGTTTTACAAGAAACCACGTCACCGCTTGCGATCAAGGCTCAACGAGGAACTGAACAATGCATCTCTGTCACATTGCGCCTGTCAATCAACAATGAAGAGATGATTAACGTATGACGGCGCAATGAGACAGTTGATCCCAAGCTAAATTTCAACTGCATGCGGTAATAAAAAAACATCGCATGCGAGCAACCGATCGAAAGATGTAACTGAGTGACGCAAATGCGGAGGATTATGACACGTGTACAACTAACCGTTATGTAGATTTGACGGTCTGACCGCATAATAGAAGGAATATTACTCCTCCATCTTCGGAATTTCCATAACAATAAGTGAGGCCCACAAGCAAGAGTCAAATCTTTTCACCTATAAATACCCCCATTAAATTCAGAGAAGATATACTTGATACGAGGGCTAATTAATGCTAGATTATTGAGAGAAAGGCTGAGCTGAGTACTGATCGGAAGAAATCCGAAAAGAAAAGAGACAAGGTTGAGAGGTGATCTCAATGCAATTTTGCCAAATCCCCGCCGTGAAGCTTTGTGCTTAGGTCCCTGCTACTGATTGAGCAAGCCTGAGAAGGAAGCTCATCCTTCCGCACAATCCATCCACGCAGGCAAGCAAATCTCCATCCAAATCGGTGCCAAGACGTTGGCGTTAATTTGTATTTGTTTCTAACTCTATTTCATCAACTGTATTTCATCTTCTTAATCTTTTCATTCACAAATCATGTATCAGACGCTAAATAGTTTTATTGAATGTCTTAATCACTTTCATTTCCACTTTTCTGTCTATTTCCGTTCCTCCATTAATCGTTTGCTCCATGAAGTTTTCTTAATCCCTTGGTAATTAATATGGATTAAACGAGTAACTTACTCTATGATAAAGAGATAAATGCGTTTAGCTAAGGCATGCTAAACGACATCTTCACTTGTGAGAGCAGAAGTGAAAATGTCATTCTGATCTATCGAGAGAAGGTTAGAAGAATGCGTTGACTAAAGCGAGTAGTACTTCCAGAGATGGAAGCAACCTTGCGTTCATTACGTTCGTCCCTGTTTCACCATAGAGATGTGGGAAC